>NW_008357051.1:419323-469883 GCF_000622305.1 Nannospalax galili
AGAGCTTGTGGGTGGGCTGCACCAACCTGTGGAACCCAGGAGGCATGTGAGGTGTGGAGTGCAGGGATGGAGCCTCCAGAGACCAGGGAAAAGCTAAAGAATAACAGAGACTCACAGAGCCCAGCCCCCAATTCACCCGAAGAAGCAGGTTAGGAAATTTTAAGGAGAAAGTCCCCAATAGTCCCAAGGTAACACAGTCCAGTCTTCTACTCTGATCTGGACAGAAGGTGTCCAAGGCCAGAGTGACTTATGTATTGGGAGTATTTGCAAAGAGAATCAACAAGGGACAGAGGGGGACAGAGGGGAGAGAACAGAGATGGGTGAATGGATGAGGGGAGAAGAGGGATGGAGGAGCCTGGTGACCATGGCCTTATCGGCTTTGGGAGCATTATCCTGGTTGCCAGGCACTGAGCTAAGAGCCTCCCAGCATCACTTCTGCATCTACTGAACAAGAATGGAGGCATCAGTACTGAATAAGTAGGAGGCATCAATACCATCCCTGCCTCACAGACAAGGACACTGGGGTACTGGTAAGTCTCTATACACAGGGAGAAAGTGGTGGGACTGAAATTCACACCCAGAGTCACCTCTCTACCTGTTCTAACAAGCAAGGGCCTCAGGCCTGTCTGGCCCACCAACCCTGGGACTCCACTTCTTGGGCCCTTCTTCTCCTGGGTCCTCCTGAAGTTTCCCTGTCTCCAGAGACACTGCACACCCAAGTCTGGCTCAGACACATTCATCAGGATGGAATGCCCTGGTGGCTTTGTTCAAATGACTCTGGTACTTGGCAAGTAGCGAACAATCCGTCGATCTTGAGGCCACCAACTTAGTGTATGCTTAGGAACTAGGCCTGTAGAAAATGCGCCAGCCTAGGAGCAGGGGAAAGAGAAGCAATGAGGGGCTAGGAGGCCTAGGTTCCTTGGGCCAGTGTTTCCGAAGCCACACCCTCTAACTTTCCTCCTCAACCCTGATGGTCCCCAAGGCCCAGCGATGCTGCATTGCTGGGGGTCACCCTCCACTCATGATCTCCTTCCTCTACTCATCTCACCAATGATAACATCTGGACCTCCTAATCAAACCCAGATCTCCCTTATTACAGCTTAGCCCATCACTGTCCCTCACGTAGATGAATACCACCACCTCCTAACTAGTATCTCTGCTCACTTTCTTGACTCTATCACCTACCTCAGCTTCCCAAGTTATCTGTTTAAAATACAAGTCCTGGGGCTGGAGAGATGGCTCAGTGGTTAAGAGCACTGACCGCTCTTGCAGAGAACCCAGATTCAGTTCTCAGCACCCACGTGGCAGCTAACAACCATCTATACTATAGTTCCAGGGGATCTGATGCCTTCTTCTGAGCTCCATGAGCATTGCACAGCATGGGTGTACTTACACACATGCAGGCAATACTTTCATACACATAAAATAAAATAAAAGTAATAAATAAAATATTTTAAACAAGCCCAAGCTTCCAAATAGCACTTGTTGGGTCCTCTGCCATCTGAAAGCTACCTACTTGCCTGCTTCCATCTCCTGCCCCTGCCCCCATGACACCCACAGCAACAGCCATGTAAGCTATTCTCATGAGAGCTGCTCCCCACACCTCTCTGACTTGCTACACTGCTCCACTATCTTGGATTGCTCCTTCTCCCTACCCATCCTCTTTTACGAACAGCATCCTTGAAGAAGTAAGACAATCATCACCACCTCTGGGACTTCTTCCTGGACTGGACTTCCTACCTTGTCCCACCTGCAGGTGATGTCTCAACTTCTCCACATATCCCTCCATGGTACTTTGAGACTTGTGGGTATGTCCATCTCTGTCAGGATGTCAGCATGTCAGAGCCCTGTAAGCAAGAAGAGGGTGCATGTGAGAGTACAATGAATCTCAGATGAAGGCAGGCCTGTGAGCTGTCTTCGTACCAGATAGGAGGTGATGAGAACAAGATGGATGAAAGGTCTGCGACCCAGAGAAGGATGGAGTCTGAGTCTTTCTGGAAGTAGTGCCATTGGAGAGGGGTCTTAAAGGATGGGTTAGAGCTTCAGGAAGGAGAAGCAGGAGGAGTAGACCAGTCCAGGAGCTGTGCTGACTGTAAATTACATCATGAGTACTGGGGTGCAGCAGGTCAGGATCACCCTCATGACCAACCATATCACCTGATCCTCTGGGGACCCTGGCCTTGCCCTTCCAGACATAGGAAGGACCCTGGACCATAGGAAGGGGTACAGACTCCAAGAGACAGAATGCCTTCCCTTTCAGGCATAGGAAGAAGAAATTAATTTGGACAATAAAGTCCCAGATTCTTCACCACTCTGATTCACTTCCCTTGATCTCACTCAACATCGACCTTTTCCGAGTGGCAGGAAGGAAGCCACAAAGCCTTCAAGTGAGGAGTTGGGGTCAGGGCAAAGACAGCAGTTACAGCCTTCAGGTGCTCCTCAGACCCTGGGTTTTTTGAGGCTATGCAAAAATAGGAGAAGATAAGTTTCTATGTTAAGAAAAGTATTTGGATATGTTGACAGGTCTCTATAGTAACCAAGAACTTTGAATAAGTATAACTAGAAACTCACAAACAAGAAGGCACATTTTCTCCCAAATTGGTCAACCATATCCAGGATGCTGGCTGATGTGCTGGGGGTTAGCCTTGCATGTGTAGAGTTGAGAAACCAGGCAGCTGTGGCTTCACCGAGAGGTGCTAGGAGCTGAGCTGAGGTGAAGGCTTACCCAGTACTCATGAATTCCAGAGAACACATCTGGGGCCCCTGGGCACAGGACCAAGAGATCTGTCTGTGTAGGCGAGTTGATCTTGCCTTTGATTAAGGAATAAAAATTAAATAGCAAAATGGGGAGCAGGTAGAAACGATCAGGTTAGAACCATTAAGCTGGGTGGAACCTGGTGTCAGAAAGTATATATAGTACACTGTTTCTGGAACCCACCTGTGAGGGAACAACAGATAAGGAGGAAAGGAGGGAAAAAATGAAGGAAGGGGAGGGAGGGACACCAGGGGAGCTCCTACTGTTAGTGTGTTTTGCCTCAATCTAGAGGCCCACAACCATCTTTGAGAGTGGGGAACCAGAGCCAGTCTGCCTAGGGTCACACTATGATGCCTTCTGGTCTTTTCTGTGGGCTGTGTTTAACCCTTCTGAGCCCCTGTTTCTTTGGCAATAAAATCTGAGTTGTTAGGAAGATTCAGTGAGCAAATACAAATACAGAGTTTAGAATCCACTCTGGAACGAGGTAAATGTTCAGAAAGTTTTGTCTATCAGGGTTCTGTAACTTGTGTCATTTCCCAGTAACCTAAGGGAAAAAAGACAGGCTCATAGAGAGAAGTCTTTGGTCTGGTCACAATCCTGAGGGATGGGACTTAGTTCCCCATACCTTGATGCTGAGAGTAGAGGCCTGGCTCCCCTGCTTGGGGCTGATGGGAGGGTAGCAGAACTGCTCTGGCTTCTAGAGTCTCAATCCTCTACTAGAGGCTCCACCCATTCCCAACACGGGCCCCATATGGTGGGTGCACAGAGCATAGGGCCGGTCTCTTCATCCTTCTCTCAGAGGAGTTACAGGCCAAAGGGGTCATGCCCTTCCATGTGGAGTGACAAACAGAGCAGCCAGCTGCTGTTGCGGGTTGCAACGGTAGTTCTGCCTTGAACCCAGAGGGACCTAGCACAAGTCACATTTCCCATCTTAAGGATGAGTGTGTGTGTGTATGTGCGTGCACAGGCATTGGTGTGCACATGTACACACATCTGTGACTGGAGTTGTGCAAGTGCTGGTCCTCACAGCTTCCAACTTTTTGTTTGAGACAAGAGTCTTTGCTTGGCCTGGAACTTTGCTACTTAGGCCAGGCTAGCAACGATCCTGCCTCTGCCTCCTATCTTACAGCACTGTGTTTACAGGCATGTTCCACTGCAACTGGCTGTTTTCACTCAGGTTCAGGGAATCCGAACTCATCCTCAGGATTGTGGCAAATGTTTTGCTGAGTGAGCCATCTCCCCAGGAACGCTAAGAAATTCTTAACTTTAATTACTTATTGAAGGTTTTATTTGGTTTTTGTTTTTTTGAAACTGGGTCTCACTCTGTGGCCCAGGCTGGCCTAGAACACAAAACAATCTCTTGCCTCAGCCTCCTGAGTGCTGTGATTACAGGACTGAGCCACCACATTCATCTGAGACTCAAATTTTAGAGTTTTGAGGGTCAGAGTAGCACACCTCACTTATGAAGATGGAAAACTGTCTCCCTCAGCTAACCTTCATGAACATGCCTGTCCTCTGTGTGGTTCTGGGCAGCATGTTCCATGATTCAATGCACTTTGAACCATTTGGGAGAATGAGGAGAGCCCACCCAGACCCTGTGCTTGGTGTTTCTACAAAGGACTCCTTCCATTCCCAGGTGGCTAGTGGCATGGGGCTGTTTGTGATGTTGCTTTACAGAGAAAGGAACTGAGACCCACATAGGTGAACTCTTACCAGGAAGGTGACCTCTGACCTTGGATTTTTTTTTAACTTCCTAGATTATGATTTTTATCTCTAGAAGTTCAGTTAGGTGCTTACATTTTCTGTAGGGCACAGATGAAGGTACACTGGGGCTGTAGAAGATTAATAGAAAAATGGTGGAAAATCTCTTGGTCCCTGGGAATGAGAAAGGTCCAAAATTAGGGCCTGGGTCCTAAGGGCACGTGTGGAGTCAAGACCATAGCTGGCCATCAAGGGAGGTGGGAAGTCCATTTTTGAGAATCGGTCCTCCCAAGACTAGAATCTGCAATGACCCAAATCGCCCATCTCTAACGTAAGCCCAACACAGAGGCAAAGTCACCATCACACACAACCTGGGACCTCAGGGGAGGGAGTTATAGGGAGTGCAGCCACTGAGAGAAGGCTGAAACTGCTGCTCAACATCAGGGAGTCCTCCATCCTCCACTCTGCTCCATCATCACCCAACCATCAGAGGAATATGGAACCCTGTCTTATGATTGGGGACCACACTCCAGCTCACAGCAGGGACCACAGCTCCAGATCACAGCAGGGGACCACAATGAGCTTGGGTGTTTTAACTCCACATCTATGCTGTATATAAGACAGAGGCACAAACAGCAGGCTCCAAACAAACACAGTCATTCCCCTTTTCTTATCTTTTAAAGCAACTTGCTTTTCAAAGGCCTTGCTTCCAGAATTCCATGTTTGGGGCAAAGGAGGATTTGGGATCTGGTTCATAATTTTATAGCTCCAAGCTGTGTTGGAGATAAAAATCAAATCCAGATCTAGATGTCTTGGGTCTGAATCCCTAACAATTGTGGCTGGCTGATTTCTTCTGGAATCAAGGTGAAGCGCCCCACCCCCATCCATATAAACCATTCCCCCCTCCCCAGCACTGGAAGAGCCTTTCACTGGTAACATGGGAGATACTCTGTGGGGTCCCCTGTCCTGAAAGATCCTCTTGCTCTGTCTGGTTTCCTTCTTTGCAGGTGAGTTACCAGGCAGCTGGGCACCTAATTGCTAGTCTATGGGATTCTCTGTACTGGTGGAGAGCGCAGAAGCTCCTTTCAGCCTCCCGCAGGAAGCAGGGACCTTGGAGTTAGGGAATGTAAGCTTTGGAGTCAGACATGCCTGGGTCCTTGGTCTGGCACTCTGCCCGTAATTGGACACATGATCCTGGCCTCCCCTTCCTGTTGACCAGAGGTTTATGTCTGAAAATGGGGTTACTATTTCCTGCAGAAATTATATCTGGTTTCCATGAGCCCAGTGCTTCTTTTAGATGCAGGCCTCATGGAAGTGAAAGAGGGTTGTGGGAAGAGAGGATTGAGAGTTTTGGAGGGGCAGGACCCCGGATACCCCACTGGAGCAGCTTCCCTGGCACCTACTTTACGTGACCAGATTTGCACGTGATTCTGGCTGGAGGCTGCTCTGGTTATTGTGGGAGTGCTGGTGTCCAACAGGCACTTAATAAATGGTAGCACTCTCCCCTCCCCACCCCCACCTGACTTCTTGTCCCCCATCATTCTCTCCTCCCCCCCCCATCCTTTATTAGATAGCTCAGCTGAAAACTAAACCCCAAGAAAGGAGGAGAAGGCAGCAGGAGGAAAGTAGTGGGCCTGCAGAATAACAAAGGAGTCCTGAATCCTGCAGGCATGGATCCCAGGGTGTGGGGTGCAGCCACTTTGGTTGTTCCAGCCTGAGGGTCCTGTCTGCAGCCGGCAAAGGAAAGCAAGGTGCTGAGGACCGACAAACTACATTCAAGTCAGACTCCTCCCCTTCCTCCTCCTCCAGCTCTTCCCCTTTGTCTCTTTTCCTCTGCTCCTCTAACTTCTCCTCCATCCTCCGCCAGCAATTCCAACTCTTTCTCTGTCCTAAAGGGGAGGCCCCAGGGAGAAACAGAGCTTTAAAAATGCAGAAAGGAGTTGAAAAGGTGAGCGAGCCCTGCAAACCAGCCAAATCTGCTGGACTGTGAGTGAACCAAGAAGGACTAGAACTTGCTGTCAACGTTGTCAGGGTGTTCACAGAAACTGGAAAAAATTATAACAAAACCCTCTTCAGAAAGCTGCTCAGCAGTAGGAGCCACAGCACCACCTTCAGGCGTGCTTTTGCCCTGCAATTTCCCTCCCTAGCACCACTCTGGTCTGTGGTCAAATGCTAGTGCTGGTAGCTCCAGGTAAAAGGGCAGAATCTGTGAATGCTGTGTTGCAATGTGCTTGAACAAAGGAGAGCAAAGTCACAGATACCAAGTGTATTTCAGTCATAGTGCTGGGCCTTTACTCCAAGCAGAAAAGTGTCAGAGCTGAAAGTCATTCCATTCTAAAGATGGGGAAACTGAGCCTCAGAGACCTATCCACAGGTACATCAAGTTGGAGGCAGAGCTAGGATCTGAAACCAGGCCTTTGAAGCACCCAGGCTTCTTGGCTTACATGGCTTACCACCCACAATAACCTTGGTGGGTCAGGGGCACATGCTAGGTCATGGTTTCTTTCCCTACAAATGTCAGGTTCAGGGATGGGAAGCTGTGGGTAAGCATCAGATCTTGACTTCCATGGGAAGGGCAGCCTATGCTCTCATTGTGGGTGGGAAAGTTTTATATATAGGCTACATCTACTTACCTACTCATGTCATCCTCACCTTTTCCATCTGGAAAACTCCTACTCACCCTTCACAGCCCACTCACAAATTTCTGTCTTTTAAGGCTTTCTCTGACACTTTCTTTCTACCAGTGTACCTTTGAGACATCCATTACCAGATGCAGCCCCGTGTGTTATGATGTTTAGGTGCAGAGTTCAGGCCAGAAACCAGACCTTTTCTTTCTGTGTCTCCAAACAGGCCAGAGCCAGGCACAGAAAAGATAGGTGCTTGAAAACAACGGATGGATTGGGCGGGTGGGCAGGTGGATGAATAATAGATGAATGACTGATGGATGAGTGGATAAGGGATAGATGGGTGGAAGGTTGTAAATAGATGGATAAGTAGGTGGATGATGTATGGGTGGATGGATTGATGGGTGGATGGATGAGTAGATGGGTGGCAGATAAGTAGATGGATGGGTAGCTAGATGGGTGAATGGATGAATGATGGGTGGGTGGGTGGGTGAGTAGATAGATAATGGGTAGCTGGATGGACATATAGATGGTTGATGGTTGGGAGAATGGGTAGACCAATGGATAGATGGGTGAGTAGGTGGGTGATATATGGGTGATGGATAGATGGATGGATAGATTAGTAAATGGCTGGTGGATGGGTGGCCAAATGGATGGATGGATGAATGTGTGGCTGAGTGACTGGGTAGATGGCTGAATGAGTAGATGGGTAATGGATGCATAGATGAATAGATGGATGGGTGAGTAGATGGGTGAGAGATGGGTGAATGGGTGGACAGATAGATGAGTGGATGGGTGATGGATGGAAGGATGGTTGAATGGATGAATAAGTAGATGGGTGATGGGTGGGTAGATGGATAGGTAGACAAATGGATGGGTAGCAAATGGGTATAAATGTAAGAAAAATTCAGAGACTCATTTCTTCTATCCTAGGTCAGGAGTGGTAGCTATCCCTAAGGAGACATGCATCTAAGAGTGTCTATTTCAGAGCCAAAATTGAAAAACATGACCAAGGGCATGCATGCTAAGGAGCATTGCATTGAAGCCACACTCATCCTCATTACCTTGTCTCTAGGCTCCTTAGAGCCTGTTGGAAAGCAGACAGGGGTTCTCAGCGTGTCATTTCCTGGTGCCTACACCAGAATATCTGGACAGTGTGTTAGCATGCAGGTTCTTGGGCCCTTCCCATAGAGCTCCTGACTTGGGGCACCTGAACTGAGGCTGGGGCAAATGAGTTCTTAACTCAATATGACCAAATGATTTCAATGGGTTGGGGGAGTTTGACAATTACTCACTGATGAGGAGCAGCATCTGGGGAACATGCTAGAAATAGCCTTCTATGATTGGTTGTCCAGAGAGATTGAGGAATTGACTCAGCCCCAAAGTTTCCATATAGCAGCCAGTATCTGTGGTGTCTCTGGCACCTACAATTCCAGAGGAAGGGGAGGGAATTGATCTGACATATTGTAAAAGATAGAGGTGGGGTGGGGGGTGCTGTGGATGGTGACAGACAGTGGTGAAATACCTCCTGGGCTGACTCTGAAAGCTGGTACATTGTAGACAGTGTCAGACCCTGGAACTAGTATTCATGGTGAACCCTGCACCACTCACCCGCCTGGCCAGTTGCTATTCTTTAGCTCCAAGCCATCACCAGTAGTCACAAAGCCGTTAATTACAGAACTGTAATCCCCTTTCTTCATGAGAAGCTGATCTAGGGCTTCGAGAAGATAAGATTTATGCCTCTTTCAATTCTTTTCTTCTCTCATCAACATAGATTCATATTTCAGTTTTCCACATTGGAAACAAAAAGCAAACCCGCTCAACTTGCTCCTGCCTAAGAAAGATAAATTAGGTTACAAAGAACCTGTCCCGTAAACTCAGTCTCCTGACTTTCCTTTCATGTCTATGATTATAAACAGAGTCAAGGGCAGTTGAAATACATCCCTTGGCCTGTCTGCCTGCCTTGTTGAACTCAAAGAGGAGACCAATGCAGCAATAACAACCATGGGGTGCCAAGGAGAGAACACAGGCTCCCCACAGCCCCGAGCCCATCCAAAGAGTGGATCAGATGGAAAGGCCTCTGTCTCTCTCCATTATTTGCTCACAAAATCATTTCCAAAGACCACAGGGAGAAGCTGGATGTCCTGCCACTACAAACGCTTTCATTTTATTTTCATTTTCTGTATGGCAATGTATAAGATGTTATTCACTAAAAAAAGGGCCTCTCAATCAGGCCAGCTGGGTAGCATGCAGGGGCCAGGCCCCCAGTCAGTTTCAGAAGTGCCTAGACAGAGGTCACCAGTGGACCAAGGACAGAGCAAGGACAGTTTCACCAGCCCAAGGGCCTGGTTCCAGGCTGTTTGGAGAGAAAAGGCCACTGTCGGGCTCTGGGGGCAGTCCCTCGTGGACCGACATTGGCCTGCCCCTGTCCAGAGGCACTGGAGTGTTTTCTTTATGAGAATTGTCACTGTTGAGTCATTTTTGCTGTGTTTGGAGCTTCAATGGAGTGACTGTCAAGAGTTCAGCTGGAATCTGAAGAATAGGGACCCCAGAAATGAACCCACTGAAATAAGCAAGTTTGAGGTTGATCAGTTCCAACTGTAACTGTTGATTGTAGTACCTGCTGTAAAGTGTCAAACACGTTATGAAACATCACCTTACCTTATCTTTTCAGCATATCCTACCAGCATGCACCACCACAACCAGCCACCTTGCCTTATCTTTATAACAAATGGACAGGGACAGGGACAGAGACAGGGAGATGACTCAGTCAATAAAGTGTTTGCCTAATAAGTATGAGGACTTGGGTTCCAATCCCCAGTACCCATATAAAATCTGGGCATGATAGTACATACCTGTAATATTAGTGCTTGGGAAGTGGGAACAGGAGAATTCCTAGTTTAGCCATATTGGTGAGCTTCAGATTCAGTGAAAGATCCTGTTTCAAAGAATAAATTGGAGAGGGATTGAGGAAGGCCTCTGGCCTACACACACACACACACACACACACACACACACACACACAGCGGGGGGAGCTACCCATTTCTTGCAGAAAAGGAAACAGAGGCTGACAGGAGATGGGACACTTCTTGCTGGATGCCTCACAGGAAGCAAGCAACCCAGTGGTCCTGGGCCACAGATACACCTCCACCAGATGCCCCTCTCCAGCCTTTTCTTGTCTACCTTAGAGGCTTTTTGGCAACTTGTGATGGAGGGGGTGGGGATCTAATATTTGAAGTATAATGAAAAAAAGGGAGGAAGAAGGGAAGCGAAGAAACCCAATATGAAACTAAATGCAAGAGTCAGATCAGCCCGGTAATAAAATGTCATGCCACAAGATGTAAGACAACAGTCTCTAATAGACTTTGAGATTCAATTATGCCTTTATATTAGCAGCAGACTAGCCATTGTCTAAATCATCCATTCGCCATAAACACACCCTAATTCACAAATGGACCATAAAGCAAATCATTCTGATATTGAGCAGCTTCTGAGTCTTCCCTCCTCAAAGGCTGTGTGCAGCCTTCCCTCCCAAGGGAAGGTTAATGAAAGCCCCAGGCACTCTCTCTAATTCAAGGTCTGAGGCCTGTCTACCAAGTGCAGGCTGGTACTGAAGCCCAGTCTTCAGCATTTAGAGCTTTTGAAGTCTCACTGCCAAGGCCTCTGAAGCCCTCAGAAGAACATAGCTCATTCCAGGATTTTGGTGTTCCAAAAGATTTTCCAATTGTGATATCCCAAGTGAAGGTTTCTTAACAGAGTTGTTAGGACCAGAGTCTGGGCCTTGGCAGCCCCGAGGAGCTCAGACATTGGTGCTCAGTAGGTTAATTAAACAGGGAAGCAGTCGTTAAAAGTAAAAGGAGGTTTATTAGATGTAAACACATTGGGAAAAGGAGCAAAGAAGTCCAGTGACCCCCCACCCCACCCCATGTCCTTTTTACGTTTTAGTAGGGGTGAAGAAGTCTGCATAACTAAGTAGTCCAGGTCCAAGTGTGGTCTCACCCATCACTGTCTGGACTCCAATCTCTCCTGCAAGGTGATCTGACAAGTTGTCAGATCTATAGGCGACTCTTTTGGAGACAAGATCCCCCTCTTCCTGGCACCAGTCTTCAATGTGTCCCTTCTCCTAGTATGAGATTCCTGGGGGAACTTCAATTCATTGGGGATCATTGTTTTTATAGTTTTCATCCCCAGGACAGTTACAGGTCAGCACATTACATGATTCCATCAGCTTCCAGCGGTGGTAGGGTGGTGAAACTCATGTAGCCTGGGCAGTTGCTCCTGGATAGCTTGTCCTTCCTGTGCCCAAGCCCTAGCACCCTCAAGAGAGGCAACCTCCCCTGCACAGACCCTGCCTGAAAACCTTTTTACCCTTGTACCTCTTCCCATCCCCCTCCTCTCTCTTCCCAGTTTTCCTCCTTTGCTTAAGTTGCAGAGAAACTATGTTCACTGTAGCATGTTATTCAATTGACTGATAGAAGGGAACGTTTCTGCCCACACCTCCCAGCTCAGTAGTGCTCTGTGAGTTACTGCTGCATGCTTCTTTTGGTTTATATAAATATCCAAGTTTCTCTCAGAGCTGGAGAGATGACTTAGTGATTAAGAGCAGTGGTTGCTCTTGCAGAGGACCCAGATTTGATTCCCAGCACTCATATGGTGACTAACAATCATACTTAACTCCAGTTCCAGGGGATCTGATGCCCTCTTCTGACCTCTGTGGGTATTACATGACATGGGCCCACTTACATACATGCAGACAATATACTCATACACATAAACCAAAATGAAAATAAAAAAATATTTTTTAAAAACAAACATGGGATTAAACTGTATGTGATTCTTTATAACACACTATTTAGAATGGTCAAAATTCACAGACAGCTTTACAGGATTAGTAGAGATGCTGACATCCTTTTTAATACTGTTCCTTACATGCTAGGATGCAGAAGGAGACAACATACTCTTCCAAGACACCCTGTCTCCCTTAATCTTCCCAGATGCTGGTAGGCCTGGCTCTCTCCCCCATCTGTCACTGTGATGGTTTCCCATCTTTGGCAAGGTCCTTTCCAGGCTCACCAGCCATACAGAGGGACATCTTACCCAATGATGTTCTCAAGAATGAACACTGCAAGCTGGTCTTGGTCTTTTGGACAAGATCAAGACAGACTTGTCAGTGTAGGCTTCATTGCTGTGAAGTCTAGACCTTTTTGTTTATTTACTTATTTATGTATTTTTATTTTATGTGCATGAGTATTTTGCTCGCATGTGTATAAGTGCACCATATTCACACAATGCCTATAGAGGCCAGAAGAGGGCGTCAGATCCCCTGGAACTGGAGTTATGGACAGTTGGTTAGCTGCCGTGCATGTGCTGGGAACCAAACCTGAGTCCTCTGCAAGAACAGCCAGTGCTCTTAACTGCCAAGCCATCTTGTCAACCCTGCTAGACCCATTAAAATTTTTTGTTAGTTATTTGTGTGTGTGGTGGTGTGTGTGTGTGCGTGTGTGCATAGTGCATGCATGCACATGAGTGTGTAGATATGCATACCCACCGGTATGTGAACATAGGAGGCCAGAGTAGGATGTCACATGTCTTCTCTATCCTTCTCTTCCTCATTGTTTGAGACAGGATCTCTCACTAAATCAAAAGCTTACCTTCTCTAGGCCAGTGAATGCTCAGAATCCACCTGTCTCTACCCCCTCAATGTTGTGGTTACAATCTCACCCAGCCATGCTTAGCTTTTCATGCAAGTGCTGGGGATTGGAACTCGAATCTTCATGCCTGCTGAGCAAACATTCTTAACCACTGAGGCATCTCCCCAGGCCTAGACCCCTCTATGCAATGAAAAACAAAACCAAGAAAGCAGAACTAAACCCTTAAGACATCCTAAACAAGCATGCCAAAATAGGACGTGTAATTCTCAGCATAAACCTGGAATCTGCCAGAAAGACTTAAGAAAACAATCCTTGAGAACAGGAAAAGATGTTGTTTACCAAAGAGAGGTTTTACAGCTTTGTTGCTGCGTTTTAATAGAGAGAAGAGGTTGGGAGAGGAGACAGTCTGCGTACATTCCTGCACTCATTTAAACTGGGTGCTAAAACACTGGGTCTGAAACATCTCAAAACTGGAAGTAAATTCTCCCAGGAAATCTGCTTTGCAAGAGCTCTTTTATGGAACTCACATTTGAACAGTTTTAGAAATCAAAATGAAATCTCGCAAAACGTATTAAGAGTCTGTGTCCCTTAGAACTAGTTATTGTGTTGCAGGAACTCTCTCCTGAAGAAATTATCAGCAACAGTAGCAAATGTGCACGCAGAAGGATGCTTAGCCTACTGCGCCTTACGATCTTAAGAAAGAAAATGAGGAAAATGGTCTATATCGGGGAGATTTGAAAGCTCACAGCTACTAAAAAAGGTATTCACAGTGTTGAATCCCAGGCAGAGGTGCTTATGAGATTAAGTAAAAAAAAAAAAAAAGAGACATATAAAATTTTATACTAAAACTACATGAAAATACACAAAGAAAACACATGGAGGAAATACAACCAGCATGCAAACACGGATTATCTCTGGGCAGTAAAATCACAGTGTTATTTTTCTTCTCTCTTACTTTTCTGTAATTTAAGAATTCCTAAAATGAGCCTGCATTGCTTTCATAATGGATTAAATTAAACCAAGTACCAAAGAGATAATTGATTCTGTTATTTTTAGAACCATGAGATGGCAGGTATAGGAAGGACTGGGCTCAGTAAGGCTAAGCGTTTTCTGGGTTTGGGGGCAGGATTGGAGAAAACTCCCTTCCCTCTTGGTATCACTAGGGTGTGACTCATTTCACAGAATGCTTTCTCCAGACCAATAACCATGCAGAGAATACATCGCCTTGGACAGGTGACACTGTAAATTCATTCAATATTCACTATGCACTTACTGTATGCCACAGGTAGCAAGGGAAATGACCGACTTTGCCTTCTAGTTTTTTTTTTAAAAGACTACATTCATCCCCATCATCATATGACACATGAGACATTGATTGCCTCAATTTTCCTTCTATTGTTCCCAGAAAGACAAATATAAAGAAAAATGAACAGGTTGAGATGTGCCGGGATTCCAAGGAACAGAAGAGTGGAGGTGGCTCCAGGCTCCAGCCGGCTCTGCTAAGATTTCCTGCTCTTCAGAGCCTGCTCTGGGTGAAGATGCACCCAGGCAGCTATCAAACTAACTGTTGCAATTTCTGCCATCTGCTCTGAAAGGTCTTGACTGATGGGTGCTCTCCACAAGCCACGAAACAGGTTCCCCATTCGATCAGCTCCTAGACCACCTTGCCTTCTTCCAGTAACCGAGGGTGAGGCAGAGACTCAGAGTTCTTGTTCTGATGACACTTGAATTCCAGCGTAGGAGGCAGGCCCCAAAGCAATAAAAATATTAACCAAACCATTGCTACGGGAGTAAAATAAAAACAGACCAAAGGAAGAGAAAGCACCTCTTTTGACAGAGTACCAAGAAAATTCTTCTCAAGAACGTGAAATGGGACCTGAGAACTGAATAAATAGATTGAATGATGTTAACATCTGAAGTACAGGTCCAGTTGAATGAACAATGCGAAGGTCCTGGGGCAAGAATGAAACAAAGAAACCAATCTGCTATAGCCCTGAGAGTAATAGGAGCAGAGGTCAGAGATGACTGATGGCAGGCAGAAGCGCAACCACAAAGGGTCTTCCAGTGCACAACAAGGTCCTCACACTTTATCCTAGGAGTTACAAGACACCCCTGCATGCTTTGGAGCTGAGGAGTATAGTGGTCTGATTGCATATTAAAAAGATCTGGAAAGATCCATCTGGAGGAAAAGCGTATAAAGGAGGCCATGGCAAAACCACTGAAAGATGATGGTGGGTGTGTGACATGCAGGATTCAAGATGCACTCTGGGCCTGATAGGGGGTGCACACCTGGAATCCCAGCACTTGAGATGGAGGTGGAGTGCCATGAATTCTGAGGCCAGCCTGGGCCGCATAGGAGCCCCTGCCACAAACAAACAAGCAAATGTCATTACGTTAAAGATGACACCAGAGCACTAGAAGGTGGGCTGAATTTATTGCGAGAACAAGAACAACAGAAAAAGCATCAAGGAAGATTCGGAGGTCGCAGGCATGGAGAAGGGTGAACGGGTGGTAGGCAGACACTAGGGAAGGAGTGACTGTTTTATCTTGCTTAAAAGTTACGTGCTGTTGGTTCGCAGCCCTGCTCTGCAGGCCTTGGCACCTCATTGCATAGCTGACTTTCTTACCATACCTGACTCTTTGCCAGAAAGCTTTCTTCCAGTTACAGAAAACCCAGCCCCATTCTTAGGAGCAGCTGTCAATCACAACACAGAAACTGGTACACAGACACCCCGGCACCCTTCACAGGTGGAAATGGGAGACATCAAGTCCCAGGTCCCAAGTCCCACGCTAGCTGGACACCTATCCTTTCCTGGCTTTCTCTTTTCCCAGCTCAATCTCCTCAGTTCCCGCCAGTGGCTCCTGTACTGTCCAGATCAGTCAGTTACACTCGAATCTTGCCTCTGGATCACATCTGGAGGAAGCCCAGTTAAGCTAGAGAATCAGTAACCACCCTGATTCCTTAAACCCCCTCTTTCCTTCTAGGATTTATCTCACCGGTCGATCTTCCTTTCTGGGTGTCTCATGATCAAGGTCCTGAGTCATCTATGGTGGCCAGCTGTACTCATTCCTTCCCTGCAGCTATGGCAACCTGGAAGGCTACCCTAACTCACTAAAGGCCTCAGAAACCCAGCTCAGAGATTGTCAAGTACAAGAATTTTCAGTGAGAAAGGGTGACACCTGTGAGTAAGGGTTCTTCCCAGGCCTTCTAGCATGCATGTTCTTAAACACCTGTCTCATTGGCACAGACCACAGTGCATGATGCACAGTACGGGAGCAGGCTCATACTGTGGGAACAGGTCATGCACGAGTCAAGACCCAGGCCTGCCACTTGCATTTCAGTAACTTATTTTTTAAGCCCTGATATCTTCAAAAGGGACAGAAGAGTCATAAAAAGTCTAAGTAAACAATGTGTGGAAGGCAGGAAGTTGATCAATGAGGGTAAGGCAGATTAAAGGTCTACACTCCCTTCCTTCCTTCCTTCCTTCCTTCCTTCCTTCCTTCCTTCCTTCCTTCCTTCTTCCCTCCCTCCTTCCCTCCCTCCCTTCCTTCCTTCTTTTCTTCCTGAACACCATTGGAATTTTCTTCTCCATCTCTAACTCACAAATTCAGCCTAAAGCGAGGGTGAGTCTGAGTCACTTCCTCATGGACCCTTAGCAGCAGCGTCTATTATCCATGAGTATTAGAGGGTATAACATTTGGTGGTTTGGGATGGGGAGATGACTCCGTGGGTGAAAATGCTCACCTAACAAGCATGAGGACTACAGTTTGGATCCCTAGCACCCCCATAAATGCCGGGCGGGCATGGTGCTCCACCTGTAATCCAAGAACACAGGAGACCAAAAACAGGGAGAGCACTGTCAGTGACCAGGAACAGGATGAGGGTGCCTGGGTCTGGTGGCGACACAAGGACAAAGGATAAACTTAGGGTATGTTTTAACAGAAAAGTTGGTGAGATTTGTTGATTGATGTGCTATAGGGAATAAAATAAAGAAGGAATCAAGATCGCTGTTGGCTTTTTGTCTTGAGATAGCTGGTATAGGGTGGTCCAGGTAGTTGACATAAGGAACCCTGAACATGAGAAGGCTGGAGATGGGAGAGTTCTATCTCACACAACGTCGTACGCTTGAGATTCCTATTAATGAGCTAATGCTTGAAGTGTCACTGAACAAAGAACTGTGAGATACCAGACATCACCTTCCCTTTTGATTCCTGTGAAGCTGGAACAAAGGACAACTGAATACCATATTAGAGCATTGTGAAACCCTCTCCTGTTCACAGGCATGATGGGAGAACCACATGTTTTAAGGCAGACATAGCTAGTTGATCAGTCACTGCATCGTCAGATGCCATTGTTCCGGGGGCAGAGTAAAATTAAAATTTTAATCCCATGATTTTCATCTTAATCTCTTTTTCCCATTAATTTTGATCAATGCCTACAAATACAACTTAGCAGAACTTTTCATTTAGATAAATGACTGAGGGGGTTACCTAATGAGTCTGTTTGTTATGAACCAATTGATAACTAAAATTTATATGCTAATTACTGAAAACCTCAGTCTAATTTTTAAAGCATTTTATTAACACAAAAGTCATGCCCCTGTTATCAAATGAAATCCCTTACTCTATCAGACTCAACAATTGTTAAAGTCAGCTTCCCTTGACTTTCAGTAGTCAATTACAGCATGCTGTGCAGGTAAGCAGTGTACTTGGGAAATGGTCAGCACTCTGGGAGTAGACAAGAAGTTTCCATGAACTTTCAATTATCTGAAGATTTGTAGCCCTAGAGTTTCCTACCCACTTCAAAAAATAATCAGACATTAACTATATTTAACAACTATGCAAAACTGAATGTAGGGGGCACATTTTGCTACCTGGCCCAGTGCCAAGGTAAAGGGCATTGTAGCTTCACTGATTAGGTCTACAAGTCCATGTCCAAAAATACTTATTTGGTGATGCTCTTTCAAATCCAGAGTTTGCCGATATGGCTAGTCTTGACAGCCAGTTTGCTCTGGGAGTCCCCTGTCTTCCTATGCTGGAATTACAGGTGGACCACCACAGCCACCTGGCATTTACAAGGGTTTCTGGAGGTCTGAACTCTGGTCTTCACACTAGCACAGCAAGCACTTTAACTGCTGAGTCATCTCCCTGGCCCCTAGGGATGGTCTTTCTCACCAACTGAGGTACAGTTTCTATCATTTTCAGTTCCCACAGTACCTATGGGAATGCCAACATGCTTAAGGTCTTTCAAGGAACTTTCAAAAAAAATTCTTCATTAAAAAAAAAAAGAAAAGATGGCCTGGGCTTGGTGGCACACGCCTTTAATCCCAGCACTCAGGAGGCAGAGGCAGGTGGAGCTCTCTGAGTTCAAGTCCAGCCTGGTCTACATAGTAAGCTCCAGGCCAGCTGGGGCTGCAGGGTGACCCTGTCTCAAAAAGACCAAAAAAAAAATAATAATAAAATAAAGGTCAGGCTGAGTGTAGTGGTGCACATCTTTAATACCAGCACTCTGGAGGCAAAGGCAGGAGTATCTCTGTGAGTTCAAGGTCAGCCTGGTCTATAGAGATGAGCCTATCTGCAAAAATAAGAAATAAAAATAAATAAGTAAAATAAAGATCAGTGACCCTGAACTCTTGTGGACTTTTCAGACCCTAAAACCAGTCCGTTTGTAGTGGAATTTGACAGTCATTTCAATAAAAGAGTGGAAATTGTGAGCTCAGTCCGAACCATAATAAATCTATCCAGTTTGCTCCATGCTAGACGTAGTCTCAGTTACAGGAAGTTTTCCAGACAGTTGGTGTGTGTGTGTGTGTGTGTGTGTGTGCCCGCGTGCAGATATGCACATGTGTGTCTGGCTCTAGTTCAATGGTTAAACCTGAAAAGGGAAGAAAACAGTTCTGGGGCCAAAACGCCGCAATGCTGCTGTCAGGCTGGCCTGACACAGCCATCTCAGAAGCTGTGCAGCGCTGCACCTCTGACCAGGGTTAGGGTCTCATCACAAGCTCCCAGGACTAGCCTCCCCCACCCCTCTCCTCCAGGCCTCCTCCTCCTCCTCATTCCCCTTGGCTCCCCTCTGCCACCTACCACCGGCCCCTCCCAGTCTCCCCATGAGGCAAAAATAAGGAAGAGAAAGGGGGTGAATGGAGCAGAGCTCTCCAGCTCTTGGCTTCTAAAGGATGCCAGGGCAACCCAAGAACTGACAGAAGTGCAACACGAGAACTGGAAGTCCTTGCGGTTCAGATGGCCACCATGTTGTGGGTGGTAGATGAGATTTCCACCCTCAGGCTCTACACTCTAGCCAAGAGCGCGGCTGCCCTCCTCCTCCTTACCTTTCCTAACCATCACCCTTTCTCTTCCTGTCCACAGAGTATTTACTGCTGGTACCAGACTTCAGTGAACAAGATGAAACACAGGTCTCCTAGTGGAGTACACCGAAGGATTAATCACAGGCCAAGAGTGCACAATTTCCAGCAGGAAGCGTGGAGCATATGGGCTCAGCTGGTGTGAGGCATCTGGGGAGGCTTGCTTGGCTTCCCTTATGTCCAAGCAAAACACAGCTCCCCCCTCAAAGGGAATAAGGAATAGTTCATCCTTATAAATAAATTTTTATTTTATGTGTATGAATGTATTGCTTGCCTGTATGTAAGTGCACCAGTATTGTGAAATGCCCGTGGAGGTCCGAAGAAGGCATCAGATTCCTTTGGAATTGGAGTTACAGACAATTGTTAATGGCCATGTGGGTGTTGGGATTTGAATTCAGGTCCTCTGCAAGAGCACCCAGTACTCTTAACCACTGAGCCGTCTTTCCAGCCCTGGGAATAATTTATTCTTGAATCAAACATGAGTGTGTATGACCTGGGAACATGGATGGATTCTGGTTATCCCCAGAGACATGTTCCATGGGAGAAGTGGTTACTTTTATTAGTTATAAAATTAAAAAGTCATAAATCAAGGCATTGATGAAGTACATTTGGTGGGGTCAGCAGGGAGGCAAGTTACAGAGAAACCAGGAGAACTCTGCTACAGGTTTTCAAAGTTATCTGAAGCTATTGCTAGCTTCTTGATTGGCAGAAACTCGTGGGGCTGCTAAGAACATGTTTAAAAGCTTTGAGTGATCACAAAGATGTTAGGTTGGGCAGGAATGATCAATGAATGTTTTTTAAGGGAATAATGTTTTTTAAAGACAGTCCAAGATAATTTGGCTCTGGTCTGTAACATTCTCACTTTCCTTTATTATACAGTTCAATCATTAGGACTTGGAGAATCTTCAACACAGGTGTGGCTTGTTTGGTTTTGTTTTTCTGGGAACTTCCGTTTATAGTTAGTTGAACTAGGATCAAACTAGAGACTAAGAAAGGAGCAGATGGAGAAATGGTTAGGAGATAGTGGTCGTGGGTTGATTCTGTGGCATGTGAAGAGCTGGGGTGATTGCCAAGGTTCTGGGTGGATAGCTGGGTGAAGGTTGGAGGGCTACATGCCACATGCTGCAAAGGAACACAGAAGTCAATTTGTAGGAATGGCTTGGTTGTAGATATGGTAAGCCTGAGGGATTGACCTCTGATGGAGAAACTCAACAGGACAATGGAGGTGTCTCTGGGAGCCCTTAGAAGAGGCCTGTGCTGGAACATAGCAGAACACGGGAGAGAGCATTCTTCAGGAAACAGGCCCAGGGAAGAGCGTCAAGAGCGCCTCTACTTAAAGAAGAGGTGAAGAAGGGAGCCTTGGGGAAGACCAGGAGGAAACATCACTGTGGAGTTAAGGAAAGAAAGCTTTGAGAAGGAGTCACTTGGGTCCATTTTTCAGGGGAAATGTCATAACTAGACAGATGTTGCTCTCAGCCAGAGTTGCTCATTGGAATAGCAGAGAAAAGAACAGCTTGGGTGTAGAAGAATTAGGGAGGTTGATAAAATGGAGATAAATGAGTATAGAAAAGTCTTCAAGAACCTGTCTGTGGAAGAATTGAGAGTACTCATAGAAGGAGGATACTAATGTTTTCTTAAATTACAATCCCAGGTAGGTATCCGTTCTGAGAAACATGCCCTTGGGCAGCTTCATCACTGTAAACACGGAAGAAGGTACTTCCAACGGCCTGGATAATGCTGAGGATTGACTGTGGTGAGTAATTTCCCTCCACAATCAGCTTATCAAGAGTTTCCAAAAATTCTTCAACTGCCATCACATCAGCACTCACACCTCTCAATTTCACAAAATGTAGCAATTCTTGAATCGTTTCAATCCCAAGAGCTGTGAATTCAATCTTCCAACATGGCACACACTTCTCTGGCCACGAGTCATTGTGTAGAAAGATGCTTCTGGGTCTGCCCTTGAATCCGGATCTCTAGAATTTTCTCCACATCTGACAGGTTCTTCCCAAATTTTCATTAGTCTCATTGTCTTCAGGGAGGCAGATTCTCTCATAGTTTCTGTCACTTTGTTTTTGTTTTACACAATTGAAGCCCGGGTGGAGCAGGACACGCCTGACTAGAAAGCCATGACCATCACTAGCTTTCCGCCTCTGAAGTCCTTAATCATTTTTTCTTTCCTTTTCTCCTCAGTCACTCAATATGGTCCTTTACTGGCAACATTAGCCATGGATTTTATATGCTTAGAGTCCATTGTAAATAAAACACAGAATTAAATCAAGCACATGAGAAAATAAGCAATTGAAAGATGCAGCAAACAGGAGAACCATGGAACTGCTGTGGCCTCCATTGTGTTTATGTGCTCCATTGCTAATAGAAGCTATGCTGTGTGGTACACAGTTGTGGTGGTTTTTTTTTTTTTTTTCAAGAATAGCGAGGGCTAGGGATTTAGCTCAATTGGTAGAGTGTTTGCTCAACCTGCACCACACGAACCAGGATAATGACACACATATGTAAGTAATCTCAGCACTGTGGAGGAGGTTGGGGGAGGTGCAGGAATCCCAGGTACCCTTAGCTATTTAGCCCCAACTGGGGCTACATGAAACCCTGGGGGGAGGGAGGGAGGGAGGGAGGGAGAACATAGAGACATGTAAGTTTGTTTAAATATTGATGGAAAGGAGCCAGAGAGTATTGATGTATGGCCAAATTAGTTAAAGGATGATTTTTAAGAAGGTGGGATTGGTAGGGTGGATGGAGAGTACAGGTAAGGGGCAACCCTCAGGGGGTTACCATGAAAAAAGAGCATTTGAGAACTGGCTATTGAGCAAGTTATGCATCATAGAAGTCCAGAGGGTATTATCAACTTCAAGGTGATCCTAGCCTTAGATAGCAACTGCAATTATTCCTGACAGATGACAGCAAAAGGCCTTGAGGAAAGAGTGCTGTTTTAGTTTTGTTTCTATTGAGGTGATAAAATATCCTGACAAAAAGCAACTGAGGGGAAGTAGGGTTTATTTGGTTTACTATTCCAAGTTACAGTCCATCATCTCAGGGAATTCAAGGCAGGAATTCAAGCAGCTAGTCACATCACATCCTCAGTCAAGAGCAGAGAGGGAACATACACACAAAACTTGCTTGTTACTGCTCAGCTAGCTTTCTTCACTGTATGCAGTGAGGGCCCCCTGCCTAGGGAATGCTGCTGCACAAAATGGGCTGGATCTTCCCACATCAATCAAGACAATCCCCCAGAGATACACCCACAGGCCAACCTGCACTAGATAATTTCTCATTAAGGCTTTCTTCTCAGGTGATTCTAAGTTGTGTCAAGTAGACGATGAAAACTAACCAGTACAGATGCTTTTTACTGATTTACACAAAATAAAGTATGGGTGGAAGTTTGGTGCTGCAAGTTAAGTCACTTCCTATCTTATGGCATGTGATCTGCCTGGAAAAATGAGGTAAGGTGCCTGAAGGGAGACTGAGGTCTCAGAGCCTGAGTACTTGGAGTTGGGCCAGGGGAGCAGAGAACAATAAGGAGACTTTAGCCATGTAGGTCTCTAGTGACTTGTCAGAAACCTTAAAATGCCTGAAATCTGAGAAATAGGACAGTGGCCCACTGCATATAGAGGTCAGGAGAGAGCAGGTGAGACCATATATCCTGTGCAGATGGATGGCAGCCAGTCCCACCTATTGATCCTGACACCTGCACCCAGCTCTGTTTCCAATCTCCTATCACTACCCTATCTTAAAATATTTTCCTTTCATGAAAATCTAGTAAATTCTATTAATTTAAAAACTCATTAGTGGTGACTTTCTAAATTCCAGTGAGTTCTGATGCCAAGACAGCCAAACTTACTGAAGACTAAGAACTAACAGTCCTGTAGCTAAAGCCTACAGACCAAAGCTGTGGAATCTGCATTTGAGCAAACTTTCCCCAGGTCCCTCTGCTGCACTATAAATGTTGGAATGATTGATATAAATAGACAGTGAAATACAAGAGACTGAGACAGGTGCATCCTCAAAGGCCTTAAAGTATCAATTGATGCAGAAAAAAGTGGCAAAATTCAACATCATGATACCTAACAAACTTATAGAAAAACAGGAATAAGCTTGAAAGAAACTTGAAAATGTATCTACAAAACATAGTAACATTTTTAAATATTTTATTTATTTGTTTATTGTGTGTATGAGTGTGTGTGTAAGTGTGTAAGCCTGCATGTGTGTAAGTGCACCCCTGTTGTGCAATGCCCTAGGAGACCAGAAGAGGGTGTCGTATCCCCTGGAACTGGAGTTACAGACTATTATTAGCCACCATGTGGGTGCTGGAAATTGAACCCAGGTCCTCTGCAAGAGCAGTGAGTGCTCTTAACCACTGAGCCATCTCTCCAGCCTGGTCTTTTAAAGATTTATTTATTTACTGTGTATGTGTGCACCTGTGTGCACAAAGAGGCCCAGAGGCCAGAAGAGGGCATCAGGTGTCCACTATTATTCTGCCTACTCTTTTGAGGCAGGGTATCTTCCTGAACATGGAGTTCATGATATCTTGGCTAGGTTGGAAACCAGAAAACTTGAATGACAGCACCTCAGCACTCCTGTGGAAGATGAATAATGTCACCAGCATTCATACCATCACATTTTCAAGTGCTATTACCAGCAGATTGGGCTACCTCTTTGCTTTCAGCATGGTGTCTGAGAAGACTGATTGGGATGCTCTAAACCTGTCCCTCATCTCATCTCAAGACAAACTTGTTTTGCTGTCCTTTCAAAGGGCCTTGGGATGCTGAACCTGTTTCATAGAGGAATGGCCTTTGTAAGAGTGGAATGGGAGGCTAGGTTTTAAATGCACATCAAGGGACTGGGGTGTAACTTAACAGTAGAGCACATGCCCAGCATATGTGAGGGTCTGATTCCCTCTCCAGCTCCCCCCACCCCAAGTGCATCAGTACGTCTGCCATCAGGAAGAAGGAGTGAATGTGCTCTCTTCTTTCTCTGACAAAGAAAAAAAAGGAAGGAAGGAAGGAAGGAGGGAAGGGAGGGAAAGAAAGAAAGAAAGAAAGAAAGAAAGAAAGAAAGAAAGAAAGAAAGAAAGAAAGAAAGAAAGAAAGAATCAGACAAAATATAACTGCAGAAAAAAAGAAACCAACCTCCCATGTGGCTAGAGAAAGACAATCCTTAACAAATGGAAATCCAAAACATTTTGGAGGATTCATATGTTGGAAACTACAAAATATTGATGAAAGAAGTCAAAGGAAATCTAAACAAATGGAGAAGCACATCCATAAAATTCAGTAAATATGGCAGTTTGGCCCCAAATTTATATGTATATATTTAAATTTAATGACATTCTTACCCAGACCCCAGAAATATTTTTGCAGACATGAATAAATAATATTATTCTAAAATGTATATGACAAGACAAACTAGAGTAGCTAATAAAATTTTAAGAAAGAAGAAAGTGTGGGGAAAGTCAGGGAACTTGATCTTGAGACTATGCTACGAAAGCTATGTGGTGTTAGAGGAAAGACACAGAGATCCATGGAAGACAGGAGCATGCCCAGAAGCAGAGTCACACAGACATCTCAACAAGAAAGATGTAAAGGCAAAGGCAGCCTTTTCAGCCAGAAATGCTGGAATCATCTGGATTTCTATGGGTAGAAAAGGAACCATAATTTTAAAAAATTATCATTTTATTTTGTATGTATGAATGTATTGTCTGCATGTATGTAATTGCACCCATCTCATACAATGCCTGTGGAGGTCAGAAGAGGGCATTGAATTCCTCTGGAGCTGGAGTTTCAGATGATTGTTAGCCACCACGTGGGTGCTGAGAATTGAACCCCAGGTCCTCTACAAGAGCAGCCAGTGCTCTTAACCGCTGAGCCATCTTTCCAGCCCCAAGAACCATAATTTTTAAAACTTAAAAAAAGCACTCAAGCCTCATACAAGAATGAACTCAAAATGAATCATAAACTTAACTGTAGAATATAAAACATTAGGGGAGGCTGGGGAGATGTCTCAGTGGGTAGTGTTTACTGTACAAGCATGAGGACCTGAATTTGATCCCCAGAGCCCCATACAAATGTCAGGTGCAATGGAGCACTTGTGACCCCGGTACCGGGGAGACAGAGACAGACAAGTCACCTGGCATTCCCGATGGTTTAGCTACATCAGCAAGCCCTAGGCCAATGAGAGACTGTCTCAAAATACAGAGTTGATGGCTCCTGAGCAGTGGCACCCGAGGTTGTCCCTCGGTCTTCACATACGTGGGCGTGTGTACACACACACACACACACACACACACACACACACACACACACCCACACGCACACACACACACACACACACACACACACACACACACACACGGACACATTTAGGAGGAAAAGAGGAAGCATAAACTCTTTGGGATCCACCACCAGGCAACAAGGAAGCAACAGCCAGCCCTGGAGACAGATAGAAAGATGGTCCAGGGCTCAAGGCTAACAATAGTTGCCCCCTTAGTTTCCCTGGGGGAGTGGAGTCTCGCGCTTGCATGCTGTGACTTAGAGAGAAACTTCAAAAGCAGACAGGAATAACTCTTAACTCTTAGATGCAGGACAGAGCAGATATCAAAGACCTGAGCAAAGCTTTGCAAATTGCGTTTTCCATGATCTAGTCTAATTTTGCAGGAGCATCTGTTACAGACCCATTTCTCCCAAAGAAAAGGGTTTTGCGCCTTAGTGTGAAAGTAAAACCCAGCCCTGCTTTTGACAACACCCTGCTGGGGCGCTGTGCTCCTGGACTTGAAGAACCCCAGGAGCCTGCGGGGTCCTCTTCCAAAAGGTCATATACTGTATTTTGTCATTTTTGAAGCTTCCCATGTTTGTGATCTTTCCGGCTCCCTATAGTTCAACTAACTGCTCAGGATTCCTTCCGGTGTGGCAAGGCCCAAAGGCCCTCTTCTGTCTGCCTGGTTATCTTACACAGTTTGAAAGAACAGCTTTACATTTTACTGCTTTGTTAGTGGGCAGAGTGGGGGAAGCTCCCTCACTCTCTGCAGAAGGAAACACATCCTCCATGGGGATGCACCAATGTGTGTCCCACTACCATCACATAAGGATGTGTCTTCCCCATTCTCTCAGTATTTGGGATTTCCTGCCATTTTCATTTTGGTCCTGTATTTCAATTAGCGTTTCACATTCATTGGGTATTTGGATATCATCTTTTCTAGAATTCTTGTTGACATTTTTCAGATTTAAGTGTTTGGGGTTTTGTCTGGTTTAGGGGGTTAGTTTTTTGAGATAGAGTCTCACTATGTAACCCTGGCCACCCTGAGACTGGCTATGTAGACCATTCTAAACTGTCTAGTTTCCATTTCACAGAGATCCACCTGCCTCTCCTCTTGAGTGCTTAGATTAAAGGCATTTGCTACCATGCCCAGCTCAGATTGAAGTTTTTAAAAACACTGTTAGTGCTATATTTTGGTTGTGGGGTTAATGATTATATTGGGGTAATTAACATAACCATCTGTGACGATTAATGTTGTCAACTTGACAGTATCTAGAATCTTTTGGGAGCTGGGCCTCTGAGCATGCCTGTGGGGATTATCCTGATTTCATTAATTGATGTGGGAAGACCTATTTAATTGTAGGTGGGACTGTTCCCTGTTCAGGGGATGCTGGACTGTGTAAGTGGAGAAAGGGAGCTGATTAGCAGTATGCATTCATCTCTCTCTGCTCCCTGATTGTGGATACACTGTGACCTGCTGCTTCAAGTCCTGCTGCCTTGACTTCCTCACCATGATGGACTACACCTTGAACTGTGAGCTGAAATAAACCCTCTCAGTCAGATATCTTATCACAGCAACAGGAAAAAAAACTAAGACATCATCATCTCATATATCTGTCATGTCTTTGTGGAGCCACCATTCACAAACACCTCCCAGCTGTTTGGGAGTCTATAACACCTGATCAGTTACAGTCACCCCTCTTGTTGAGTGTCACTGTTGACCTCTCTCACATACTTTTGAGTTACATACCTTTTTCTTCTTGATCTTAAAAGATCTGTTTCAGATACAAGGCCTTTATTGGATGAATGGACTGTGATTATCTTTTCCAAATGAGGTCTTTGCTGTTTTTTTCTCTCTTAATAGTATCTTTGGTAAGCAAAAGATTTCATCTTGGGACAGGAGAGATGACTCAACAGTTAAAAATACAATCTATACTGCTCTTACAGAGGACCTGAGTTCAGTTCCCAGCACCTACTTTGAGCAACTTACAACCACCTGCAACTCCAGTTTCAGGGGATCCGACGTCCTCTCCTGGCCTCCTCAGGACCCTCATGCATGTGGTGCACATACCCACATGCAGACACACATACACAATGAAAAAACAGCAAAGCTTTAAAAGATCTCATATAAAGTCCAGTGTATATGCCTTTCCTTTGTGGTTAGTCCTACTGTGCTGTTAGTGTTGTATAAGGATTTGGGGATGGCCTCCTGAAATCATTATTTTTCCTGCCTAGCCTGTCTCGTACAGGGCTTGTGTTCACAGACCAGGGAAGGCACATTTGGATCAGCACCATCAAGTAAACACAATGCAAATCAGCTGTACATGTAATTATGTAATCTGGTGACCACATTTAAGAAAAATAAAAAGTAACAGGTAAAATTAATTGTGGTGGACTATTTTATTCAACCAAATTTACCTGGTACCTGGGCCATCTCAGGATTTAATTTTTTTGTTGCTTTAGTTTTTATATTTACATTTAAATTTTAGTTACTCTAGGCACATACAAATGCATAGTAGCCACATCTGTTTGGTGGCTGCCATAATGGACAGCACAGATTTAAAAGTTGACAAATGACCCAGGCTATTGGCTCTGATACTTAGTAAGAATGTATAACACCTCTGGACTGTTTCCTCCTTAGCTGGCTCTGAATGTATGTCAAGGCCTGTGTGCTCAGTGTCCCATCTAATGTGTCTCCAACCAGGTAAGGTAGGCAATGTTCTTAACAACTGTCAGTTAATTCCTTATGCCAATCTGCTAGGCTATGGTGATGCCCAGTTGCTTGAACACCAATCTAGCTGTTTTTGAGAAGGTATATTTTGTAGATATGATTAACATTTTAGTCAGTAGGCTTTGAATGAAGTAAGCTGTCCTCTTCAGATGAGCAAGCCTCCTCCAGTCAGTTGAAGGCCTTAAGAGAGAAGACTGAGATCTCCACAGAGGAAAGAACTCTGTGTCTGGTCAGACTTTGGACTCCATACTGCAGTATCAACTTGTGTTGGAATATCCAGCCTGCCAGCCAGTTCTGCAAGGTCTGCATTCTCCAGCCCCACAACTGTATGGGCCAATTGCTTCACATAAAATCTCTCTCTCTCTCCCTCTCTCTCTCTCTCTCTCTCTCTCTCTGTCCTACATACACACACACACACACACACACACACACACACTGTTATACTGTTGGTTCTCTCTGGAGATTGCCATCAACCCACCACCCATCCCAGTTCACCCAGTAGATCCTTAATTCATTGCCAACTTCTGCTGCTCCCAGTCTAACTACTTTAGGTCTCCATTTTAACAGTGGCAAACTAAGGCAGATGACAGTGCATGACTGCTAGGGTTGTTGTGAAGATTGTTCTAATAATCTAAAGTACCTGCCATGTGGTGAGTGCTCAATAAAAGTAATTGTCATTTGTTGATGCCTTCCATCTGAAAACAACTCATTACTAGCTACATTGTAGATGCTGAAGAATTAAAGGGAGAAATTTTATAAGACTATATTATACTTATTGATGATTTTTATTATACCTACTTTGAGAATAAAGTTTTGCCATGTTCCACATCAATAAAAATGTAGCCTGGGCTGGTCTTGAACTAATTATGCAACCTAGGCTAGCCACCAACTCAGGATTCTCCTCCCTCAGCTCCCTGCTGTTTGGAGGACAGGTATTGTGCCACCGCCTCTGGCTCAACAGTGACCGTTCTTGAAGTGAGCACCTAGCATGCACCCAGCACTTGAATCCCCTACCACAAGCATTCCCATTATTCACACTGAGGCGGGGATGCTGCCAATTCCAGTCCCCAGATGAGAAACTGAGGCTGTGGGTGAACCCAGAATTCACCCACCTTCTGAGTGAAAATCTCAGGGAACTAACTCCCCCACTACCTTCTTATCAAACCACCAGGTTATTTGTTTTCTTTAATCATCCTTTACAATGCAGCTTTCCAATGAATTGAAATGAACATCAAGTCCTTGTGGGGAGATTGTCAACCTAATCACTCCCTGTCCTCATTTTTATCCATTGTCGGATGCTCACATTTGTAATTCAGCTTTGAGACTGTCATATAATCTTATATTATTTTTTCTTTGCAATTTCGTGCAGGTAAATCCTAAAGCTGACTTTTAATATATTGTGTATGATTAAAATTGCATGGAGCCTGTAGAAAAAAATGAATTGCTAATAACTAAGGGAACCTTGTACTCTTTGAAACTATTTATTGTTCAATGAAAACAGACTTCAGAGTGCCAATACATTTCATTTTGTTTGTTTCTCCTTCTCCATTCTGTGCTCACATTGCTGTAATCCCCAGATTAATTTTAAGGTATTTTATCTGAGTTATGTTCATAAATGTCAGGTTTCATAGAAAGATTATTTGCATGTTTTAATACATATTTCTCCTTCATTCTCCTTTCTTTGATGCCAAGGATGAATAAATCCAGTCGAATGTGACTTTCATTTGTGAGGTTTAATGTAGAAACCATTATAAGGCTGCACTAAAACCTCCTCTTGTTTTTCAACGATTATCTTTTTCTGTCAAAATGAACCAAGCCCTTAACTTTGAGGATTTGAAAGAAATGGGTCTTAAAAAGTAGTTGGCAATGAACGCTTGAGGTGGGTTTAAATTGCAGCTAAGTGCTCCTCCGTCTTCATGCCCACACTCCCTAAGTCTGTCGCACTGGCCACTGAAGGGTGTGGAGCATCCTAAAGGGACTCTAGCCTGTTAGTTCCGAGGTCAGATAGAACCGCAGTTACTTTCTGCATGGTTTTTCACCTCTAAGCCCCAGTTCTATCAGATATGACTTTGGTCTGACTACTTAGAGATAGTGTAACAGTTTCAATCCTAATTTACGTTGGAATAGACACACTCATAATTGAACCATTAGCACCTATATTTCAGGGTAAGTGCTGTGTAATGAAATGGCCCAGGCTATTATTAAATGGCATGCTCCCCTGAGATGCTGTTCCTCTTCATTTCTGGCTCTCTTACCTTCCTCTCATTTATATGAGCAGTCCTTTGTGTCTTGGAGAGTTAGCAGAAGACAGACCAGAACTTCAACTAGCTTACTTGGAAGTCTGGGTTGAGCAAACTCGTATTGCAACTATTTATAATTATTAAGTTTCCAGTACCTGCAAGGTTTTGTTCTAGACCCTGTGTAGAAAGATCAGCATCATCCCCTTAAACTCATTACCCATTGTCAGACTATAATTTACTATTTTCCCCGAAGTTAGTTAATACCTCCTTTAATTGGGTAATTCTGCCTTTTGGCATATAACCCAGTAGGTCAATGAGAATGTGGCTAAACACTTAAGTAGAAGAATGTTCACCACAGTTGTTTAGAATAATAATTGGAAAGCAGCTTAAATGTTAAATAGTAGGAACTGATATATGAAATTATTCTCTGTATGCCCATTCAGTTGAATATTATACAAACATTAGTGGTTGACATGATTGTCATGAAAGTATATTAATGATATAATGCCAAGTGGAGAAAAGGCTAAAGTGGTATGTATGTGGTACATGATTGAATTTTCATAAATGTACATATAAATATATTATAGTCCTAGGGAAAAGACCAGTTGCATATAGAATGTCTTGGGGCAGAAGGAAATCTGTGTATTACTTAGTTTTACTTTTCCTTTCTGTTGTGTCTGTATGATATTGTAAGTGCACACATTCTAGTGCGGTGGTACACAGGTAGAGGTCAGAGGTCAACCCTGAGTGGCAGTCTCACCTCCCACCTTGTTTGTCACAGGGTGTCTGGTTTGCTGCTGCATACACCAGGCTATCTGGTTAGAGAGTTTCCCAGGATTCCCCTCTCTCTGCCTTCCCTCTTGCTGTAGGAGCACTAGGATTGTAGATGCATACTATTGCATCTGGCTTTACATGGGATCTGGGGATCTGAATTCAGGACCTCACACCTGTGCAGAAAGTGCTTTATCCGTAAATAACTACAGTGTGGATGCAAAGGTCAAAGGAGACTGTGAGGAGATGGGTTCAGGGCACTCTCTTGAGGGCCATCAGTGCTAGTCTGGAGGTAAAGATGCACACAAGTCAAATGTATTAGAGCTGTCCACAGTCGGCAGTGGCTATCTGCTTGCTGATTTACTGCTCCTGGACCCAAAGAACACAGGTCTGACATCCAACCTCCCAGTCTTGGTAGTGTGGATGAAAATTGGGGAACAATTTGTGTTTGGTCCAGGGCTTGCCATGGATGAGATGTCAGCAAACTTCTGCCTGTAGACCCACTTGCTGCTGGTGCTGTTACTTGGATGTTAAGTTGCCACCCTGGCCCAGGAATTCTGGGATAATTCTGTAAAAGCAGGAGTTGATTTGGTCTATAGATGTGCCATATACCAATTGAATACTGAGCTGTTGCCTTCTCTTGAACCTCAGTGATTGCTACCAGTAAACAGGGCACTGCCACTGGCCCAAGGAGGATTAAAGACACATGTGGGCTGCCAGAGCCAGGATCCTGCCTGCCCAGGGCAGCCAGCCCAAGAGGAATGCTTGGCTTTAAGCCATCGAGCACTAAGGGCTGTTAGCCAGCATTGCTGCAAAGAGCCTGACTCACAGATGGCCTTCCTTTCTCTTCTCACTCTTTTCCTCCAAAACTAATCAAGTAGTGACTATGTGCCAAGACCTGTGTGCAGGTGAGGGGCACTGTGATAGCATTTAACCCGAACAAGGTACCCACCACTGACTGTGGGCATTGGACTAAACAGAAATAAAGTTTACTTTAAATAAAGGAACAGAAATGGGAAACCACATCTATTTATGACAGGTGGTTTGAAGGAAATGAACAGATGCTGAGATGAAGACTCATGAAGGGACCAAGCCAGGATGTGGTATTGAGAGACAGTCTTAGGGGAGAGAGGTAGAGAGGGAGGGAGGAAAGGAGAGAGGAAAAGAGAGGGGAAGGGAGAGAAGATGAGGGACAGAGAGAGATGGGGGACAGATAGAGAGGGAAAAGAGAAGGAGGGAGAAAGAAGTAAGAACAAGGTGGATGAGGAAGGGAGAAAGAGAGAGACTGGAGAAGGCGGGGGGCACTCTGGATAAGGAAGAGTAGAAAGAGCTCATTTGAAGGACTGAGTATAGTGCAGAGGGCAGTGGGGTCAGTGATGCAGGTTTGTAGGGACATTAGATAAGGCTCTAGAGATAGCCTCGGAGACCTTGAGGACCATGAAAAGTGTCAATAACTTTTATTAACTAGGCCGTGTTTGTGGTTTAAAAATAACAGTTGCTAACATACACTGGGCACTCATTGTGGGCCAGATACTATAAATATTAGCCTGTTTTGTATTTTTATAGTAAAATGCCTGAAGTAGGCTACTTTATAAAGAAAAAAAGGTTTATTTTCTCATACTTCTGGAGGTCCAGGACTGAGTGGCCATAGCTGATGAGGGCCTTCTTACTGGCAGAGTTCCAAGATAATTCAATGTACCTCAGGGTAAGAAACAGGGGGCAGGTCTGTATGCCTGTGCATCCATGTCCCCTGTCCCTCTGTTCTTAGAATATCACCAAGGGTCAGTGATAGGGGGCTGCACCTTAGTGATCTTACCCAATACAGCCAGTGTTACCACATTAGCACCCCTCTCTGGAAATCTGAACAGTGCACATCGTAAAACTGTAGTCTCAAGTTCAAGAGGGATGCTGAATTGAAAGAGTTCTTAACACCACCAAAAGTCAGCATGGTAGGGGCTCTGAAGATGCTAAGTGGGGGAGGAGGGTCCCCATCTTACAGGTTTCAAGGGGAGTGGGGAGGCCCCAGGCCACATGGTTGATGGGCAATCCATATAGTACATGACTGCAATCAGGTTGCCTTGGATTCTAGGGCGCAAGGAAACAGAACAAAGGCTCAGTCCTTTATTTAGTTAGCATGTGTCCATCACATGAGATGTGCCAGCTATGGCCACTGATAGTTTAGGTGCTTGGTAAGCCTCTTTTGTAGAAGTGGGTGTCACAGATCCACAAAATGGTACAGTGTCTACCATTTCTTTCACAGCAGCTGTGAGGGGCAAAATGAAAGAGGCTATTACAGGGGAACGTGGCTTAAGGAACCCCCAGCCAAGACCTAACCATTTCATTTACAGGAGGAATTCTTTAAGATAAGAAAATAAATACATCAGATCATATGTTTTTACTTTACTTTTAAACTTTAAATTTTAAGCTTTGCTTAATCTTTAAATCTTGATATAAATGGCATCCTTTGAGGAACATAGCTTAGAAAGCCACAGAATCCTATATTTTGTTGTTTTTTTAACAAATATTTTATTTTTATTTTATGTATATGAGTATATTGCCTGCATGTTTGTAAGTGCACCCATGTCATGCAATGTTCATGGAGGTCAGAAGGGGGCATCAGATCCCCTAGACCTGGAGTTATGGATGATTGTTATCTATCATGTGGGTGCTGGAAATTAAACCTGGGTCCTCTGCAAGCAAATAATCAGTGCTCTTAATTGCTGAGCCATCTCTCCAGCCCCAGAATCCTATATTGTATAGATACTTAAGTGTGACTCTCTCGGCTATCCATACCCATGTCTCAACATTGTGCACTGTCCTTTTCCTGTGTGAGTCTCTATCTAAATACCTACTAAACTCACTAACTCTGCATTACTCTGGCTAGTCATGAACTTCTTTTCTGCAGAGTAGTCAAGGACATGGTTAAAGGTCCCTAAGCCAGGAGGGAATACCTCAAGCTGCTGCTGACAGTGCTGAACTATGTCTTCCTCTCTCTGCTGAGGTAAGCAGCTCATATGGGGGTTAAATTTCAGCATGTGTCCCATTGGGGAACACTCTCAAACTGGATCCAAACCCCAGCACTATGCAAGATGATGTAGAGATACACATTCATTTGATATTCCCATCAGCCCCGGGTGACAGATGTCACTGTTCTCTGTGTGTTATGAGTCTGGATGAGACACACACACACACACACACACACACACACACACACACACCTCTGGAACCCACAGATGTGGCCCTGGAAAGGGGAGCTAGCCTGCAGAAGGCTGTCTGGGCCCAGCCAAGCCTGGTCCAGGCACTCCCCAGGTCAAGCAGCACCCACTCTTGCTGCAACCCTATCCCAGTCTCAGATGGAATTTGTCTTTGGTACTATGATTACCAAGGCCAGGGCTTGGGAAATCCCCTCTGTAGGCCAAATCCACTCACTACCTGTTTCTCTAGATTTGGCATTGTTTAATTTTCTCTATATGAGTGTTTTGCTTGCATGTACAGAAGTGCACCACGTGGGTGCAGTGCATGAGGAGGCCAGAAGAGGGCATCAAATCTCCTAGAGGTGTGGTTGCAGTCACAGATGATTGCAAGCTACCGTGTGAGTGCTGGGAACTAAGCCTGAGTCCTCTGGAAGAGTTGTCAGTGCTCTTAACTGCTGAGCAATCATTATTCTAGCCCCTGGTTTTGCATTTTTAAATAGTTGGAAAATAATCAAAAGATGAACTTTCGTTTGTTTGAGAAAAGGTCTCTCTGTAGCCCCAGCTGGCCTGGAACTCGTTATGGAGACCAGGCTGGCCTCTATCTCACAAGATCTGCCTGCGTCTGCCTCCCAAGTGCTGAGATTAAAGGCATGCACCACCACATCCAGCAGAAGATGAATATTTTTGACACATGAAAAATATATGAAATTCTAGTTTGGGTGTTTTTATTTTTCTGTTTGTTGTTGTTGTTTGAGACAAGGTTTCGCACTGTAGCCCAGACTGGCCTGAAACTCCCTATGTAACCCAAGCTGGCCTTGAACTTACAGCAATCCTCCTGCCTCAGCCTCTTGAGTACTGGGACTACAGGTGTGAGCTCCCACACCCAGCCTTTCCTTTTTTTCTTTAAAACGGACTTTGCGGGGAACAATTTTGTGCTTTCTAAAAATTTGAGCAAAAAGTACAGAGAATTTCCTTAACCCCCAACCACTTTCTACCTCCATCTCCCTTACTCCTGTAACAATAACTGAGCATTAGTGAAGGGGGTTTGTTCCAGTCAGTGAGCCAACTTACACATCTTTGTTCACCACTGTCTATAGTTTACTGTAGGCCTCAGCCTTGTATGGTACATGCTGTAGGTTTTAACAGCTGTGCAATGACCTCTATCCACCATTGAAGTATTGTATAGAATAGATTCACTCTGAAGGCCCTCTGTGCTTCACTCATATATGCCCCCACCCTCACCCCAAACACACCCTGGCGACCACTGATCCTTTTACTATCTCTAAAACTCTTTTCCAAAACGTTACACATCTGGAGGGATCCAGGAGGCAGCTTTCCTGCATTGGCAGGCTTCTGTCATTAAGTAATATGCAGCTAAGTTCCCTTCATGTCTTTTCATGTTCTGGTGGCTCAGGTTTTTGCTTTGTTTGTTTGCTTTTGAGACAGGTCTCACTTTATAGTGTAGGCTGGACTTGTACTCATGGCAATACTCCTGTCCCAGCCCCTCCACCCCCAAATGCTGGGATTACAGGCCTGTACCACCACACACAGATTAACAGTTTCTTTTTAGCACAAAATAATATTCCATTATCTGCAAACATCACAGTTTACCTCCATCATGTGCCTGTGGGAGGTGATTATGAATAAGATTGCCATACATCATATACTAGTGCAAGATACCCTCTCCTTTGAGCGAGTCCAAGAAGCAAGGTGACTGGACCATGCCTTAGAGTGTGTCTGGTTTTGTGAGTGGCCTCTAGACTGTCTTCCAGTGTGCTGCACAGCAATTCTTCATTCTTTCCCAGTGACTGACAGTCCTCACTGCCTCACGTCCTCTCAGCATTCAGTGGTGTATGCTTGTGGACTTTGGCTCTTCTGCTATCTGGGTGCTGGCTTCTCAGCACCTTCTTTACCTGCAACAGAAAAATTCAATGCTGAACATCTTTTCACATGCTCATTTACCACCTCTTGGGGGAGGTGAGGTGTCTGTCTGACTCTGGTAATCTCACTTTAATTAAATCAAGTGTTTTGTGGGGTTTAATTTTTTTAAATTTTTGTGTGTATGAGTATTTTGCCTGCATGTATGTCTAAGTGCACTCATGTTGTACAATGCCCACAGAGGCCAGAAGAGGGTGTTGGAGCCCCTGGAATTGGATTTATGGACAGTTGTTAGCTGCCAGGTGGGTGCTGGGAACTGAACTGGGGCCCTCTGTAAGATCAGCCAGTGCTCTTAACTGCTGAGCCATCCCTCCAGCCCGTGGCTTGTGTTCCAGATGCTAGTTGTAAGACTTCTTTGTGCATTTTGGATACCTGTCTTCGATCAGTTGTGTTTTACAACTATTTTCTCCCACTCTGGGTCTCGTCTTCTTTAACAAAGAAATTCACATTTTACTGTTCCTAAATAAACTTTTATTGGAACACAGGCACGCTTGTTCATGTACAGATTCTGTTCATGTCTGGCTAATTGCTCAGTATATCAGCAGAGCTGCCCAGAGCCCGAGAACGGAGAGTCTAAAGTATTGACTAGCTGCCCTTTGCTGCTAAGCTTGCTGATCCCTGATTTAAGGCTTGGCCCCCATTCCCTCCTTAACAAACCTGTGGGTTCCAGAAAAGCAATTTCCATGAGTAATTTGCAGAGACTACCCAGTTTTGACAACTGCTGATCAAAACCCTCTGCTGCTGTGGTTGAGTTGCGAGTCTGGTTCCAGCCCAGCCAGCTTTCTTTTCTTTTTTTTGCCATTGTTCTAGGGTGGCTTGGTTTTGACTCCAGCTGTCTTGCTCTACTCTGGCTGAGTGGTAGGAACATGGTTGTGAAACTCACTCGCTAGGCAGGCTGACTTGCATCCTCCTCCTCCCTCCTCCTTCCTCCTTCCTCCTCTAGGAGCCAGCATCCTGCTCTTCCTCATTTTCCCATGCCAGGAATGCATCTTCCCCATGCAGGAAGTTGATCGCCCCCCTGGAGATGAATCTTTATCATTAAGGAATATCAACCTTAGTGATACAATTGAACCACAGGCCTTCCCTTTGGAGGAGGTGGGCAGGCCACACTCCAGGGGTCCAGGCTCTTCTTACTTCCCTGTTCAGGGCTGAATTTTCTGCACATCCCTCATTTCTTACATCCCTTTTTCTCCTCCTAATAGTGACCATCTCCAGTTCAGGGCATGGGCTCCACACGGGCACCACGTCATTTGCCTTTTGCAGTTTCCAGGGAGCTCCTGTCCCTGCCCCCATAACTTGCCATTTGTTTTTTTCATGGCTTTAACTATTCTTCTCTTTCTTTTCCCATTTTCAATAAGTAGAAGGAACACAAAGGCCGAGACTCATGGGTGGACTCGGACTTTTCCTCACCCAGTTTTCACTTGAGCTGCCACAGTGTGACAAGACCTACACAGGCCACTTCCTGCTTGATGCCTGTGATTGTAGATGTTGGCATCTGATTTAATTGCTTTTATCTCATTTTCCACATCTGCCTGCCACAGAGCACAGAGACCCAGGAGGGACGTGGCCAATGGGGAACCTGGGTAGTAACAGAAATTATTATTACTATTATTATTTTCTGTGTGGCCAGTGCTTTGTTCAGGGTCTCCACATTCAGAGGCAGCAAAAAGAAAACCAGGGCTTTCTAGCTGGCCTGTGTCCCCCGATTATCCTGGAACAGGAGTTGCTAAGTCTAGATTGTAATGGAGTCCATCTGGGTGTGACTTGGACCAGTCACCTCACCTTTCTCAACCTCAGCATCCCTGTCTTTAAAGTGAGGTTCATGCAGTGCCTGTTCTATAGTTGTTCTGAGGACCACACTCCTTCCAGTGGGTGGGGGCATTTTTAATGGTGCACAGGGGCACAGCAGAGTGCAGGTACCTGTAAGTTGCTGTGATGGATGAGTGAGCCTGGGCCAGTCTGACTGGTGGTGAGTGTTGCCCCACACTCCACTCTCTGCCCAACCTGCCAGTCAACACTGGAACATTCTGGTGAGATAAGAGTGAGTGCAGCTGCCATATGCAAACATACAGCACACACAGCACATGCATACACACAGCATACACAGCACACACAGCACACATACAAATCACACACAGCACATACAGACTACACACAGAGAGCACACACACACATGCACAACATACATATCTAGAATTCTTGGGTAGAAATGCATTTGGCCTAACATTCAAGCTTCGTTCCTTGTATAAAACGGGTCCAGTTTTGCAGAGACTGCCCAGAGATTTAGGCAAATGCATGAACGCCACTCTCACCCCATCTTCCTTTGCATCCTGCCACAGTGAACAGCAGTTTAGAATGTATTCAGAGCTGTCCCTGTTCTCTGGGCCTAGGCTGCCCTCACAGCTCATGGGTCCTCCAATACTCACTCACCTTCTCCCTGCTGCCCTGCTCTCCCAACCCTGTTACCATCAATCGCTTTCCCACAGCAATTAGAATGATCTCAGAATGCAAATCACTCCTCTACTTAAGCCTTCCAGGGTTTAATGAAGCAGTCCATGGCTTCTGTGTATTCTGACAGAATCCCGTGAAATGTGGCCCAGTGACTGTTGAGGTCATAGCTGTACTATCTTTTCACCATTCAACAAGCCCATTGGCCTTTCTTCTCACTCTTGACCATGGGCAAGCTCACTCCTTGGCATGTAGATCCGGGTTCAAGTGTATGTTCCCCCTCTTCCTCGTCTCCCAGTACCACAGCCCCACAAGAAAGTTTTCCATCTGTTTATAGCCTCCCCTGAAAAGAGCTTTTACACAATGAATCCTGTTTTTCCTGGGATATAAAAGCTAGGCCTGGCTTTCCAGGGTTCCTCAACTGTATCATAAGTGAGTGAACACAACTAGACTCCACCTGCCCCAGGTACTCTGAGGCCCCAGGAAGCTGGCTTATCTTACTTCTAGATTGCTGTCATCCTTGCTGCCTTCTCTAAGTAACAAGCTCACTTCACATTACTCAAGGTATATGTAAGTGTCTCCTCTTGCTGAACTCAGGCAGCTCAAGATGCAGTGTGCTCAGATGGTACCCAGTGTCCATTCTATGTCATAGATCTTCCCACTGGCCTGCTACTGTGTCCCATGGCCCCTTTCTGGTCTCTACAAAAGCCAAAGCACAATTGAAAATAAATCAGCACTGGACTTGCAAGTGTTGCAAGTGTTCCCCACCAGAATGCAAGTGTCTGTCCACGCTACTCCTCATCACATAGAATGTTCACACTCTGGCAAAGTGCCCCCAAATATGTGAAGACATTCTTAAATATGTTTTGAGAAAGTAAGGCCTCTTTTCTTGAAAAGTTCCTTTTTCAGCTCCAGAGAATCAAGAGTCCCATAGTTGGAAATGATATTTGAAGGCAAAAAGACAGTGTTCTTTTTCAAAGACAGAGTGTGTTTCAACTTGGGGTGTCACTCAGAGTGACAGGAAGCAGATCAGAGAGGTGGTGTACTGGTTACTTTTATGTTGCTGTGATAAAACACCACAACCAAGGCTTATTTGACTTATGGTTCCAGAGAGCTAAGAGTCCATCATGGAGGAAGCACGGCTGCAGAAGTTGCTGGAGAGAAAGATGAGCAACTCACATCTTCAAGCATGCACAGGAAGCAGAGAGACAAACTTGAAATGGGGCAAGGCTGTGAACTTTCAAAGCCCAACCCTCCAACTCCCTGAGTGACAGGTTTCCTCCAGCAAGGCCACACCTCCTAAACTTCCTGAAACTGTGCCACCAACTGGGGACAAAATGTTCAAATACTGGTAGCCTTTGGAGGAATTCCTCATTCAAATCACCACAGGTGGGGACTGGAACTCAGGTACCGTAGGCCTGTGCCTCTGCCCAGGCAAAGCCAAGGTGGGCACCGCAGCCAATGAGGTCACCATGGTAGAGCTTCCACAAGGAGAACCTAAAACACCCCCCTTCCCAGTCCCTCACCCTAGAGTGGCAGGAAAAGAGATCTGAGGGTTGTCAAGACAGCAAAGGAGGGATATATGGTAGAGAGCTATTTGGGGGAAACTGGAGAGGCCTGACACCTGGGGGAGGGCATGCAGGAGGACCTTTGGAGACCTTATGACAGAGCAGAGTGACAGCAGATAAGATAATAGTGACTGCAGAGAAATTAAATATCAGATCAAGGCACAAACCAGGCAAATCCATCAGCTGTGGACACCCCTGCTGATGAGACCAGAGGAGACGTGAGTGCCTTCCATACCACTGACCCAAGAGGGCAGGTCAGAGGGCAAGGGGAAGGAGCCTCCATTGATTGAGTGTGGGAAATCCTGATGTATTACCTGGAGGTGGCAATATTCAGCGTTTCCCTCCCAGGAGAAGGGTTACAGGTTCACATCCCCTGGAGAGAAATTGATGGAGTCTGAAACCTGTCAGTGCTGACCCAGAGCAGACAGGTCATTCCCTTTATAGAATATCAACAGATACAGAATGACTGCTAACAGAGACAGAGGATCAGTCACATGCCGGCTCCAGTCTTACATGTTGGGGACAATGCCTTTGGTTGCAGACTGAGTCCACACTAACAAGTTCATGTTGAAAGACATCTGTTAGTGTTTAAATACTTTATGGTCTCTGGGGAAGATTAAAGAAGTAAGTTTCGATAGTACCCAGACCCAAGATGGTCCTAAACAATTGAGTCTAGCGAGGGCTCCATGTGTCCTAAGTCACTGCAGGACTGTCCTCTTAGAGGCCCTCTGCTTTTGACCTCTTTTCTTATTATCATGATAGAATACATGCAGGAACATCTTACTGGTGGGAAGGTTTGTTTTGGTTCACAATTTCAGGAATATTAGTCCATCATGGTGGGGGTGACATGGCAGTTGAGTTGGTTCCATCTTTGGTGACAGGAGCTTGCAGAGTTAGGCTCGTTCATGTCTCAGTGGTTCAGGTAACAGAGAACTCTAGACCAGAATAAGAAGTTGGTGTAACCTTTAAAGGCTTGTGCTAGAGGCCTCCATCCTCCAGCTAGGACCAATGTCTCAAAACATCCATAACCTTCCAAAACACCACCACCAGCCAGGGACCAAACATTGTTCAAGTCCATATACCTGTGAGGACATTTCAGCACAAAAAAAATTATTACAGAACTGAATGCATACTGTTCTGCCCAGTTTCCAGCAATCAAGTCCTGAACGTCAGCACGGGATTGGTGGAAACCAGGCCACAGGTGCTCTCAGCTGCCAGGGAGTAGGAGGAGCCTGCTTCAGTCTTCTTATATCTGTAATGCAGAAGGGTGTCTGGAGATGACCCAGAAGGGTGTGGATGGAGCCACCTGTATTCTGATGTTCCATTCTGAAGACAAGAAATTAGGATTGAGTCTCTTCATTCTCAGAGCATATTGGTTAGAAATGAGCCTCATCCTTATTGTGAGGTTTTTGGGTTAATTTCCTTGGTTTTTTTTAGTATCTGTGATGGTTAGTTTTAACTGTTAACTTGACACAATGTAGAATCACTTGGGAAGAGAGTCTTCATAAGGTGTTGTTTAGAACAGGTTGGCCTGTGGGTCTGATTAACATGAACTGATGTGGGAAAGCCCACTGTGGGTGGTGCCATTCCCTAGGCAGGGGATCCTGTATAGGGGTAGAGAGGGAACTGAACACAAAGAGGTATACATGTGTTCATTTTCTCTTTTCTCTTGACTGTGCTGTGACTGGCTACTTCAAGTTCCTGACTTGAGTTCCCTGCTATGATGGACTGCAACCTGGAATTATAAGCTAAAATTAAGTTGCTTTTTTGTCAAGGTATTCTATTACAGTTACAGAAATGAAACTAGGACAGTATGCTGAAGACCCAAGGTACAGAGTGTCTGGAGAAGCCTCCATCAGAAACCCCTCCCCCACACCAACACGAGGTCATTGTTCAAAGTCATTCCTACTTCACAGGAGCTCAGCAGCCTGCCATCTATTTTCCATGCTCCATCTGTTAACCTACCCCCCCCCATCTGCTTTCTGGAGAAGGGGAGAGCACTAGGACTTTGGATCTCTTTTGAGACCTCTGACCCCATATTTATCTGCTGAATGGGCTCTTTTGGCATCTTCATTATTTTTGTGAGGTTTTCCTTTGTGTCCATAATGCAGCTCCCTATTTCTCTAACAATGAGGAGACTAACCTCACTTGAAAGACCTCATTCAATTGCTTTTTAGTCCATCAACAGAATTGTTTCCTGTAGGTACCCGAAGGCCTGATTGGTCTTCTAACTCCAGCCCCGTAGAAGCTTCATTGCAGGACACATTTCCACATTGCTTCCAATATCATTCAGAGTGGGGAAGACGGAGAATTCATTCCAGAAGCTTTCCTATACCACTCTCCAAGGCCAGCAGGATTTTTGTCTAATCATTCTGGTGAGTTCTTAATCTGTTTAGATTCTGCCATGAACCTGCTTGGCAGCAATGAGTCCCCAGAAAATTCTCCTGCCTTCTGCCTCCTCACCAGTCTTCTCATGAATGGAGGAATGACCCAGAGTCAATGCAGCATTGAGACACATGAACAGCAATGCCTCTGATCATGACTCAAAGAAAGTTCAGATTAAGACATCTCAAATAATGAAAAGCTCTCAGATATGCCCCACTCTGAGTTAGAGGATTTAAATCAACATGATCCTTCAAGCAAGCATACAGTCTCAACCTCTGGAAAGGACAGTGTAGCTGGAGCTCCGACCCCTTTCTTCCATGACAACAGAAACCTGGTTTTATCTGTGTATAATGCCAAGCTCCTTTATCCCAGTGTCATTCAGCTGTTTCATCCAAATTGAAAGAAACATTTCTTCCTGGACCAAGGAGAATGACTCATAAGACACCAGAAAGCTTAGGAGGCAGAAGCTCACAAAATTTGTAAGGTCACACCCTCTTCTCAGGGATTCAAGGCTCTGGGCTCATTGTGGAAGAGGGAGCACAAAGATTATAAGAGACAGAGGTGGTGGATGAATACGAGAGAACCCTGTTTTCCAGACACAACGGGGCAGTTGCACATATGTGTCCACAGCACTGTGACAGCATGCACAAGACCTGTGTATGTCCAAGCCAGACAAAAATCCAGCATGGATGGGGGAGGTGGGCAAGAATCCCCAGTCTTAGCTGAGTAACTATTGGCAACTGATAGCTGCTGGGAGAAGGAAAGTCAGTTTCTTGAAGGATATGAAGCCAGGTAGGTTGACCAGGTTCCTGGGTATGAACACATGAGCATTTGGGGAACACAAATTAGACTTATAGACCTTAAAAAATAATAGAGGACAAAAGCAGCCAATGCTCCTAAACGCTGAGCCATTTCTCCAGTCCAATTACTTGCTATCTTGCCTTTTTCTGTTAAGGGTCAAATCGTGAGTATGTTTGGCACTCCAAGGTCCACAGTCTCTGTTTCAGCTACTAAACTCTGATGTTGCCATGGGAAAACAGCCACAGGCAGTATATAAGCAAACATGTGGCTAGATTCCAATAGAATTTTATTTGTAGGTACTGAAACTTGAATTTCATATGATTCACAGGTCATGAAATATATGCATTGTTTTCATTTTGCTTTTGACTATTTAAACTTTAAGGGGCTGAAGAGATGGCTCATCAGTTAAGAATGCTTCCTGCTCTTCCAGAGGACCTGAGCTCTGGCTCCCAACACTCACATGGAGGCTCACAACCACTTGTAACTCCAAGTCCAGGGGATCTGGTCTCCACAGTGCACACACACACACACACACACACACACACACACACACACACACAATACATTAATAAAACTAAATCCTTTTAAAATCTAAAAAAGAGGGGCTGGAGAGATGGCTCAGTGGTTAAGAGCACTGACTGCTCTTGCAGAGGACCCGGGTTCAATTCCCAGCACCCACATGGTGGCTACGAACCATCCTTAACTCCAGTTCCAGGGGAATCCGAAGCCCTCTTCTGACCTCCGCGGCATTGCACAACATGGGTGCACTCACATACATGCAGACAATACACTCATACACATAAAATAAAAATAATAAATAAAATATTTTTAGATCTAAAAAAGAAAACATGCTTAGAGAGATGGCTGTTTGTAAAGTGCTTGCCAAGGCAAGCATGAGGACATGAGTTTGATCCTCACAACCCATGTAGAAAATCTGTGTGGTAGCATGCTCTTGTAGTCCTAATACTGAAGAGGTAGAAACGGGTGGATCCTTGGAGTTTGCTCATTGGCCAATTTAGCCTAATCAGTGAGCTCCAAGTCAGTCAGAGACCCTGTGTCAAGGGAGGGGCATGGCATCTGGGGAATGACATCTGAGATTGACCTCTGGCTTCCACAATCACTTACATGTGTATGTGCCCCCTCATATACACGTGTACCTGGACACACACACACACACACACACACACACACACACACACACAATGCTTAGTCCATGAGTTCCACCAAAAGCAGATGACAAGACAGATTTGATGTGTGGGTCATCGTTTGCTGACCTCTGGATAAGCTCACTGTCAGTTGGGTGTTCCTGGTAGGTAAGCACCTTCTAGATGCTTCTACCATTCCATTTTGCAGATAGAAAACTGAGGTCTGGAGCGGTGATGTACATTGTTGGGGCTCACACAGCTTACCAGTGTTAGAATTCCTACATCTAGACTCCGGGCACCTAACACCAAGCCCAGGTGTTCCCCAGTATGCAGGCCCGTGTCTTGCTTATCTACACACAATTATGGCTGACTTGCTTCAAGGTTCCTTATGTCTTATTTCATTCTTTCAACACTTATTGAAAGCCCAGAGGGATAACCAACCTTGGCTGAGGATCCCCAAATAGGCTAGGCACTTTACATTGTGTAATCCTGAAACAGTTATTGAGTAGATGGCATTAAACCCATTTTACAGATGAGGAAAGGGGCTGTGGAGGGACTACCTGGTGGCCAAAGTCACCCAGGAGTTAGGTGGTGGCCTTGGTCCCTCTACCACCATTACTGCTGTGTCTAACAACTCTGTGATCCATGGCATTTTCTGGTGAAGGGGACACGGTCCTTTGGCTACTGAGTACTGTCCTTTCTGTAGCTTTATTCAGCTATTGACTGAGTTGGGAACAGACTACGGAAAAAAAAAAAAAAAGGATGGGGTGCCATTTGTCACCGTGGCCACCAGAGGGCAGAAAGAGGCCGCATGTGTGAAGCAGATTCTCCCAGATTCCTGGTTCTACGGAGCTGTTTCTAGAGACTGACAGGAAGCTCTGCCTTTTATTCCAACATCCTGTTTTTTTGTTTTTGTTTTTGTTTTTAAAGGGGGACAACCCACCCAGAGTCCCATAAAGGTAAAGTTTCCTCCCTAGAGCCAGACACAGGGAATCATTAGAACAACAAATGTTAACTGAATATTCAGTAAGCCATAAGCCAAGTCAGGCCAAGATGTGGCTCCTGCCCCACAGAGCTTGCAGTCTGGTGGAATACAGAGACTAGGAGAAGCACTTGTGGGGAGGGCTGCAGAGCGGCGGCGACAGGAAGATGCACTGGCTGTGCACAAGCACCACTCCCCTCACATCTGAAGATGAACAGCAGTAGGCATTCAAAGAACAGGGCTAAGAATTCCAAGAATAAGAGGCAGCACACTGGGGTGCTCTTGTCTGTTGTGTGCTGGCATCAGGCAGGGCAGCAGCTTGGCTGGGTGGAGGCAGGGAAGGAGGTTTGAGAGGCCAGTGACAGGCCAACTGCTGTGCTACAAACATGTACCATCTTCCAAGCCCTGGGAGAGGACATAATCTCACCAAATCCTCACTGCAAAACTAGGTTTATAGATTACTAGTAATCCCACTTAAAGCCCTAGAAAGCTGAAACCATTTGGCCAAGGTGGCAGAGTCTGGAAGAGACCTAGAGGGGACTTGAACTTGGGACTGTCCAACTCTACCACTGTTAACTGCAGGATGAAAGTGGTCATAGGGAGGGAAAACGCTTTCCTAGTAATTGGTTCTAGACATCACTTGCCAACAGTCAGGAAGAGAATTTCCAACCCTGACACTGATGACAGTTCCCTTTCAGTGTTTATAGGAGCCGGTGGCTCTCTGGCTCTGGACGGAAGCTTGGAGCACTGAATCCAGCCCAGTTCCAGGGAATGTATAAAATCCCACGCACTACCTCTACATGCCACAACACTGGTCTAGACTGGGGAGTTGTCTTTTGACTTTGGGTAGATGAGGAAGACCTGGGCCTATAAGGGGCTGTCACTGAAGGTGGGAGAGATACAAACACGGAAGACTCAGAGGAGTCAAGTCTCTTTTCTCCCCTCAGCTGGGTGTCAGGCTGGGTGTCAGGCCACATGCCCTCTCACCCTAATGATGCCACCAAGCCCTCTCCAGGCCTCATGGCATCTCCCTTTCACAGTTTCATCTTGTGTGGCTGGACAAGAGCTTTACATTATTCAGCAAGATTTGGAAGTAGAAAAGCCAGGCTTGGGTCCCTGGTCCTACAATGATAGACTGCATGACCTTGGCACATGGTCACAGAACTGTGAGCTTCCTCAGCTGGGTACAGGACCAGCTCTGGGTAGCAATGGTGAACAGTGCTGTACCCAGAGAACTGCTGTTGGAACGCTCACTCTAGAACTCAGCCTCAGCTCCAACCGTGGAGGAAACAGAGGCCACAAAGGAGCCACTCTTGAATGTCACAGGGTTGCTAGCCTCCACAGTCACCACATTTGCTTGTTTGCAGGATGAGGGCACTCCTATCAACCCATAGGCTCATTCCTGTGATGTGGCTGTATAGCACCAGTGCAGGCAGCAGCTGCAGTACCCACTCTGGGCCAGTTTGTTTGCTTTTCTTCTTGCTGTTGCTTCACTTGGCCTTTGGGGCCCTGGACAAGTCATCAGAGCTCAGAGTCCCAGCTTCCCTAAGATGTAGGAGGTAACAGTACCTCCTTATCCTCTCCCAGTCTTCTTCAGCCCCCCTAGTCTCCCTCAGCCTCCCTCAATCTCCTTCGGTCTCCTCAGCCCCCTTAGTCTCTCTCAATCTTCCTCGGCCTTCTTCGGCCTCCCTCCTCAGCCTCCTCAGCCTCCTCTCAGGGTTGCTGGAGCTCTCTGCTAGTTAGCACAGTTTCTCACAGCAGCAGAAATGGACTCTTCTTCCAGAAGCCTGAAGTCAAGGTGTCTGCAGGGCCACATTCTCTCCAGAAACTCTGGTAGAGTCCCTTCTTGCCTCCTTTGGCTGCTGGTTGCTCTGGACTGCATATTCCAGTCCGTGCCCCGCCTCCTCCACCTCACAGGACTGCTTCCTCCAGGTCTTTTATAAGGACACTTGTCACTCAATACCACCAGGCCTATCTAGAGAATTCAGATGATCTTAACTTAAGATCCTTAATTATATCTGCAAAGACCCTTTCTCCAAGTAAAACCATCTCAGGATCACTGGGGATTTTTTTTTTTTTTTTTTTTTTTTTTTGTAGGAGCCCTCAAATACCAAACTGCAGATATGCAAGTCCCTTATATAAAATGGCATGGCGTTGCTTATGGCCCCAAGACATCCTGGATAGTTTCAGGTGTCAATTTAATACATTTGGAAAGAGGGGAGCTCAATTGGGAAATTTCCTCTATCAGAATGGCCTGTGAGGCATTTCCTTGATTGTTGAGTGATGTGGGAGGACCCAGCTCACAGTGGGTGGTGCGACCCCTGGGAAGGTGGTCCTGGGTTGTATAAGAAAGCAGGCTGACCACAGACCAGCGGAGCAAGCCAGTAAGCAGCACTCCTCCATGGTCTCTGCTTTGGCTCTTGCATCTGGGTTCCAACCCTGAGTTCCTGCCCTGGCTTCCCTCAATGATAAATTATGATTGAGATTTTTAAGCCAAATAACCCTCCCTAGATTCATTTTGGTCAGAGTATTTTATCATGGAACAGAAAGTAACTAAAATACTACTAATATGCTTCATTCACATCATTGCTAGATTTCTTATGGTCCTTATTACAATGTAAATATTTGCTATAATGTGTTGTTTAATAATGATGAAGAATAGTCTGCACATGCTCAATGTAGTACCAAGTCTTTTGGAATATTTTCAATCTATGATTGTTGGCTCTTCAAAGCAAAGCCCATGTATACAAAAGGTTGACTGTACAGTCACATCGATGGGTTCTATAGATTAGGCTATGGACAAAGCTGTGGTGTTCACCACTCAACTCACCACAGAAGCTGATGATGTTACCCAGCCAGCACCAGGTTAGGCACTTTGCCATGAGCGTTGTTGCCCTATGTCAGAGGCTGTGCCTGACATCCAGCTCTGAGAACTTGCATGACACAAAAACAGGAAGAGGGTACAGAAACATTGGTCAGCCTTTCCCCACAGGCACTTGTGGTGGGTGCCCTGACTTGTCGTGCCACATTTCACAACTTGACCAAACTTGTTCCGGCTCTGAGATGTGCCACATTCTTGCTCTGCTTCAAACAGGCTTTGTGTAGAAACTACAAGTTACTGAAAAGCTTGTATTTCGCTCCATTAAAAGCAGGTTTGAGGGGGCTGAAGAGATAGCTCAGCAGTTAACAACACGGGTTGTTCTTGCAGAAGACCTGGGTTCGAATCCCAGAACCCACATGGCAGCTAACAATTGTCTGTAACTCCAGTCCCAGGGGATCCGACAGCCTCTTCTGACCTCCATGGGCATTGTACAACATGGGCTGCACTTACCTACATGCAGGCAATACACACATACACATAGAATAAAAATAATAAATAATTTTTTTTAAAAAAAGCAGACGAGCTCGGTCAGAAGGTGACGAGAAGAAGTTATAAAAGAGCCCACCAAACTAGGGTCAGGGGTAGGGGTGTGTGCTTGGGAGAGGAATAGAAAAGAAAATGACTTGGGCCTGAAGAGGAGTGTAAGAAGAGGGAGGGAGCCTGAAGGGGCTTCAGGGAAGCCAAAAAAGGATGAGGGACCTGAGGGAGGCTGAGAAGAGAGACCAAGTGCTACTGAGGAGGCTAAATGAAGTCAAATGAGACTGAGGAGTCTGGGGTAGGCTGAGGAGGCTGAGGGAGACTGAAGAGGCCAAGAGAGACCAAGTTAAAGGAGGCTGAGGGAGGTTGATAGAGACTGAAGGGCCTAAGGAGTGAGGGAGACTGAGGAAGCTGAAGGAGGATGTGGGAGAATAGGATGGGTGGGGAAAATGAGGATGCTCAAGGAGGCTGAGAGAGGACACGCAGTCCGGGAGAGGCTGAAGAAGGCAGAGGAGGCTGCAAAGGTCGAAGGTGTTTTGTGGTGTCACTGTCTCCAGGCTGGTGGAGCTGAGTGGTTGTCCTGTGATAGAGCACTCTTACCTAGTAGTGCTCCACTGTGGAGACTAACATAACAAAGGAAAGACCACCACAGTACTCCCTAGGCTGGAAGCCATTACCATGCCGGTTCCTGAGACTCTTGTCCAGTGGGGCCAACCTTAGCAGGTCTGGGATTTATTTTAAAGGAAACTGTGGGCCAGGGATACGACTCAGCTAGTAAGTCACTTGCTACCCAAGCCTGAAGACCTGAGTTTGATCTCTGGGACCCAATATGGAAACAGAGAAGTGATTTTCTCAAATTGTCCTCTAACATGTGCACGCGTGTGCACACACACACACACACACACACACACTAATGATAGTGGTAAAAATAATAAAGCCTACTCACCTGGCTGAAGGAAGAACCTTGAGTTAAGATGCAAGTACAATTTTAATGACTTCCTTTTGTTACATGGGCCCAGAATGACTCTGACCATCCCCTTCCTGGTGTGTAATGATACTATTTCTTATGCTCACTCTTACCAGTGATCAAACTCACAGCCTTATGCATGCTAGGCAAGTATTATACCACTAAGTTACCCAGGTTGGTCTGAAACTCATTTTGTAGGCAAAGTAGGGCAGCTAAGTAGCCTCCTGAGTAGCTGGGATTACACAGTCACCCTTCAGAATGAACCTACAGCATACCAAATGCAAAAAGAATATCTTAAAACCTAGGAAGAAGAGCACTCCAGAGGAAGGCAGCTCCCACACACGGCCTCCCTTTCTCAATCCCTGGTGGAAACCAGGAGCCAGTAGCAGAGCGTTTTATAAGCCAGTGAGGCTCTCTCATGTACACAGCCCTAAAGTAAGAAAAGCAAGACACAGTTTAACTCTTCCTTTCCAACTGAAATGCCTTTTATTCCTTTTTCTTGCCTAATTACGATGGTTAGAACTTCTACCTCAGCACTTGAGAGCAGTGGCAAACTCAGGTATCTTGTCTTGTTCCTGACCTGGAAGGCAAGGTGTTTTCAATCTCTCACTATTAAATAGCATGTCAATTGTGAGACTTTTTATAAATCCTCTTTTTGGAATTCAGGAATGC
>NW_008357051.1:470388-472496 GCF_000622305.1 Nannospalax galili
CTCAAGTATAATTTATTAGAATTTAAAAGAAAAACCCCAGGGTAGGCAAGTTGTAAATCTCACAGTTGCCTGGAGGAGGAAAATGGAGAAGAGAAGGGAAAAAAAGCAATGCTGTTTGAGGGAGTGAAAAGATAGCTCAGCAGGTAAGAGCACTGGCTACTCTTGCAGATGACCAAACCTGGCTTTGGTTCCCAGCACCCACATTGTGGCTAACAACTGTCTGTAACTCTAGTTCCAGGGTATCTGGCACCCTCTTCTGGCCTCTGTGGGCACTGCATGCACATGGTACACTTACATGCAGGCAAAACACACATATACATAAAATAGCAAATGAATCTTTTCTTTTTAAGGCCATGATGTTTGAGATAAGGTAGCATTGAAGTCAGCCACGTGGCAACAGGTATCCACATGGAGGGGAGATTTAGAGAAAGGTAAAGAAGCCCAACATAACAGGAAGTTGAAAGCATACTTAGGCTCAGGCCCGCATCCAAAAGAAAATAGCAGAAGGGAAGAAAAAGATACAGTTACACCCCTCTGAGTCAGGACTCAGAAAGGGGACAGGGCCAACCAACCTCATAGAGGCTGATAGAACTGCACTAGGTGCAGGAACTCTGGGGAGAAAAAGTACATTACCTTAAGGTGACTCTGCCTGCCTAACTGGATTGACTCTCCAGGGGAGACAATGTGTGTTTTCCCTATTGAAAGATCTGTATTCCTTTTACTACCCTGATGAATTTGGTGTCCAACTATTTTGTGAAGGTTGTGTATCTATATTAAAAGAGATGTTGATCTGAAGTTTCTTTTCTATGATGTCTTTGCCTGGCCTCTGGTGTCATAGTAATGCTGATCTTGAGGAATAAATTTAAAAGTGTTCACTCTTCATCTAGTTTTTAGAAGTGAATACTAAGAAAAAAAACATCACCAAAAAGTATTAATGGAGACTAAATTAATTGGAAAGACAATCTGTGTTCATGGATTGGAAGATTTAATAGTAAGACAGCTGTGATTCCCTGTGGTGATGTATAGATTCAATGCAATTCTCATGAAAATTCCATCCACCTTTGAAAAAGTTTATTTTTTAAAAAATATTTTTATTGATTTAAGATTTTCATATGCCAGGTGTGGTGGTGTACGCCTTTAATCCCAGCACTTGGGAGACAGAGGTAGGTGAATCTCTGTGAGTTTGAGGCTAGCCTGGTCTATGTAACGAGTTCCAGGACAGCTGGGGCTACAGGGGAGAACCTGTCTCAAAAAGACCAAAAAAAAAAGAAGAAGAATTTCTTGGTCTTTTTGGTCTTTTTGGTCTTTTTGGTCTTTTTGAAGCAGGGTCTCCCTGTAGCCCCAGCTGTCCTGGAACTCACTATGTAGACCAGACTGGCCTCAAACCCACAGAGATCCGCCTGCCTCTGCCTCCCAAGAATTTCATTTTTATCACACTCCTCACACCCTCTTCTCCCTCTCCACCCTACCTTTCTACCCCTGCCCAACATTATAGCCTTTATTATTATTTGTCGTTACATTTTTTATAAGCCTATTGTATCTAATCTGTGTTTCCCAAGTACTCTTGGGTGAGTCTATCCCTTAGAGTTTGGTCAGTCTACCAGGTGGCACACCAGTAGGGAAAAATAATTCCCCCTCTCCTAGCATTTATCAATTGCTAATAGGTCCTCAGTTAGGGCTGAGATATCCTGCCTACCTCCTGAAAAAGCTTACCTTCACATTAGAATTGAATCAGGCATTCCAAAATAGCCCCAAAATTCAAATAAGTAAGTAAATAAATAAATAAATAAATAAATAAATCTGTATGATATACACACAAAAAAATCAGCAAATAAAAATGACGTATATTTGAGGAGGAAGCATAAAAACTTACTTCATGTTAATTAGTAGAGGTGATAAACATTACCATTGAAATCTACCTGATGACTTTATATCCATACTCAGGTGCCAAGGATCCAAGTGTAACCGACTGTGACTAGTAATAATCAGATACATAGAGATTAGAGTCACGTGTGCAAACATCCAAGTGTTAGTAGCATTAAAAATGAGTCTTTCTGTAGGAAACAGCATATTTTAAAATGAAATGGAGATCTTTTTTAAAGGTTAAA
>NW_008357051.1:472691-498380 GCF_000622305.1 Nannospalax galili
AATAAAAAATAAAATAACAAAGAACAAGTTGGCCAACTCATACTTTTCCTAATTCCCAAAGTTGCTACAAAGATATAATATCCAAAACTCAGAAAAGTGTGGCACAGGTATGAAGATAGAATGAATAAATGTAGTAGACGTGAGTCTGGAAATAAGCTAATATAGCTACAGTAAATTGATTTTCTAAACGGGACCAAAGCCATTTTTTGTGGAAATTCCTCTGGCTGTGGAGGGGGCAGACATAACATCCAACCCTTCCACATAAGGTCCTAATGACAAACCGAAGTACAAGTGTACCAAAGTTTGCCCTGGGGAACCAAAGGCTTATATATGGAGCATGGATGAGGCGTTCAGGCAGAAGTGTGGGGGATCCCAAAGCAGCTGCACTGGAAGGTCTACACCCAATGTATATGATTGCTCCCTGGGAGGCATAGATGGAGCTTCCTCTCAATTAACTTCCCCCTGCCTATGTACTCTAGCACCTCCAAAGGCCCCCCAGATCACATGGTGCAGCTAAGGTTACATTATATATAACTGGCTGGGAGGAGGGCCTGGAACTCAGGGTAGGGCCCAATGACCCTCCCCTTCTTCTCTGAGGGAGTGTCAACAGCCCACAGGCTGCTCCTGATGGTCTTCTCAAGCAGACACTGCTGATCTGAGATCTGAGGAAGATGGTGGAGCTTGGCTTGGAGAATGGCCCTCTACAACACCAAGTTGAAGGGGAAAGAATGGTCTCTTCAACAAATGATGCGGAATTGTCATGCAAGAGAATGATAGTGGAGCCTTACCTCACACCACATACAAAACTTAACTCAAAATGAATCAATGACTCAAATGTACAAGCTAGAACCAGAAAAAGATCTTAGATGGAAGCAGTACCAAACCTTCATGACCTCCCATTATTTGACCATGATTTCCTGAGCACGACACCAAAACCACAAGCAACAATTTAAAAATTAAATAAATAAGGGACCGGAGAGATGGCTCAGTGGTTAAGGGCACTGGCTGCTCTTGTAGAGGACCTCAGTTTCATTCCCAGCACCCACATGGTGGCTAACAACTGTCTGTAACTCCAGTTTCAAGGGAATCTGATGCCCTCTTCTGACCCCCACAGGCATTGCACAACACTGGTACACTTGCAAACATTCAGGCAATACACTTATACACAAAAAGTAAAAATCATAAATGAAATATTTTTAATATTTTGTTTAATTTTTAATAACTACATGATTAGAAGCATTTCATTACAACTTTAACACATTCAGTAACACAATCCAGAGCAAGAGTATAGCTCTTTCACAAGTGGCTGTAAGTTTCTAGGTTCACAGTTGAATTAATACAGTTATATAATATTATACTCAGTATAAGCCCTTTAAGACATTAAATTGAATGAGTTTTTAACCTGTAAAAAAGATCTCCATTTCATTATTAAAGTAAGGTTTCATACACTCCCAAATAGTAACCAGCATAGAACTGGGAAAATGAACAGCAGACCCCAATCTTATCTAAAGGAGTATTGACAACGGATTGCTGCTAGATGAGGAACAGATCTTCCCAAAACAAAGACCTCTATATAGGCTGACTAGATTCACCGGATGGACAAGTAGTGGGGAACGGCTGGGTGCTGACCACACAGTGGACAGTAGCAGGGATGACAGACCATAAGGGCTTTAGTTGTGGGGGGAGGCTATAGGAGGGTGCCATCTGGGAAGTGGGTGTATAAATGAAATATTTTTTTAAAAGAACAGATAAATTGGATCTTATCTATTTACAAATGCTTGCGCTGAAAATGCAGCCTTCAGACTGAGAAAAATATTTATAAATTTTATGTCTGATAGGACCTAGCAAAGAAAGCATATAGAAATCTCTAATAACAACAGAGACAACCCAATTAAAAGATGAGCAAAGGATATGACTAGACAGTGTTCCAAAGAAGAGATGCAAGTGGGCAACAGACACGTGAAAAGATGCTCCAAGCAGGTGAGACCACAATGAGATTCCGCCTCGTGTTCAGTAGGATGACTAGGATACAAACAAGACAGAAAACAACCAGTGTTGAAGCCAGGCATGATGACATATGCCTGTCATCCCAACACTTGGGAGGCTGAGCTTGAGAACACCCTGACCCTGTCTCAAAACAGGAAACTATGGGGGCTGGAGAAATGGCTCAGCAGACAAGAGCACTGGCTGTTCTTGCAGAGGATTCAGGTTAAATTCCCACCAACAGTCCATAACTCTGGTTCCAGGAGATCCGACACCCTCTTCTGGCCTCTGCAGGCATTTCACACACATACTTGCAGGCAAAACATTCATACACATGAAATTAAAACAAATTAAAAAAGAAAACCATAAGGGTTGATGAGGATGTCACTGGAGTATAAATGGTGCAGCCACTGTGGGAAATGGTGTAGTGGTTTCTCAGTAAGTTAAAAATGGAATTAAACATATGACCCAGAAAAACACTCATGTGGGCATATGACCCCTTCCCCCAAAAGCTCATAATATATTCAAGAAAAAAACTTTTTTTTTCAAATATTCATAGCGGCACTATTCAGGGCAGCCAGAAGTTAAAAATAACTAAACTATCTGTGAAGTGATTAATTGATTGAAAAAAAATCTGGGTATCCACAGAGTGGGAAATTATCAGCCATCAAAAGAATACAGTGCTGACAAGGGCCACAGCATCGATGGACCCTGAAAGCACTGTGCTAAATGAAAGAAGCCAGAAAAGAGCTGCTTAGCATCTGATTCCTTTAAAATCCACAGGCACAGAAAGCAGGTTGATAATCCCAAGTCTATCTCGTGCCAACTTAACACACAAATATATCACTTCAAATCATAACTTTCCACCCCTGGTCCCCAAGGCCATGGCTATGTATTCATTCAAATATCAAGTCTCCATAGTCTTGAGACGTGATTAATCCTCTATCTATGAGATGTTCAACATGAAAGTAACTGATACTACTGAATCACACACCTTAAAAGGGTCAAAGTGACAAGTAGTATCTATAACATCAAACCTTTTCCAGTAACTGAATTGAATACTTAAAATATTTTTTTTCTTTACTATACATATCCATATTATATAACTGATTCCTATTATTACAAAGTGACATGGCTTTAAAAGAAAACATATCTACTTCAAAACTATACCAAATTAAATAAATTCACCAACCATTCTGCCAACTCAGTATTATAACATTAGAGTCCCCAAAGCATTCCATACTAAATGTATCAATATCAGTGAACTATTCTTCAACTTTTCCCTATGCAACCCCTTCCTACAGGTGTGGTAGGGTCAAGACAGGAGAGCCTGGACAAGCACATCTTGGGGTAGAGTCTACTGGATTTTCTGACTTTGAGAAACCTATGATGGTTTTTAGGTGAATTTCTCTCTTGGCATTTGATTTTATAAAAAATAATGTATATTTGAAATAGGACATATGAGTGGCTTCCAGTGCGAGAATTCACTCCATGGTGGGTGAGTGACTCTCAGTCGTTTTTGTCAAAACCCAAAGTGGACACTTGGTAATGGAGAAACCCAGTCTCTGAGTTCTCTAAACTCAAGCTCCTGGAATTCTACAAGCCCATGTCTCAAACACAGCAGAGATTTAAGATGCCCTTCTCTTGTGAGATAGAGGCGATGCCCTTGACTCTTGGAGTTGGAGGATACCCCACTCCTCAGAGGGCACAATGTAGTGGGAAAGTGGTGAAGCAACATATTCCCTTTGCAACTGTCCTAGAAGTGGGAAGACTGCTCAGGCAGAGTAGAAGGCATATCCCATCAAAGACAAAGGAAGCTCAGGTTCCCTGCATCTTTGACCTTCATTGTTGGGTTCAGGCTGGGGACCCAGGCTCTCTGGCAGGGTAGGGGTGGTAGAGACTGAGCAGGAAACACCCATTTGCTTCTGATTCTCTTTGCAGCTCCCAGTGTCCAGGCACCTGGCATCTGACATCTGTGCATCTCTACTTAGACCACTCAGCCTTCCAAGCCTGCTTCATGGCACTCTGTGCTCTCCAGTTTCAAGGGAGGAGGACCCCACTGTCACAGGGATGCCCTAAGCTCTACCTGCCTCTAATTCCATCTCCTGTTGACTTTCCTCCCAAATAATAAGTACCTGTGTAAGACACAGGCTCTCTAGGAGGAGACCCTTGCCTGTCCATCCACCTGCCTGGCTCCCACTACCCATGAACTCAGCCCTGATTTCCTCTGGGCTGATCACCAAAGACCAACATTGACTTGACTTTTTGGTGCCTCCACATCTGTCTCATTTAAAACCACAGCATGTGGGCTCCTCTTATCTTTCCAGGACCTGGATAGAGGCAAAAAACCAGAGACCCTACAGCAACCCCAGGATCCGTTGTGTAGCCTGGTGCTTCTGTCTGTTCAGAAGCAGACTGGCCTTTTTAATGCTCCCCATCCGGATTTAAGATCTGCTCTTCACAGCTCATGTCTCCAAGATTTCCTGAATGTCAGGGCAGAAGAGAGAGGGGCCATCCACCTCTCTTTGCCTGGCTGCAGAAGGTCCCCAGAGTGGCAGCCCCAGGAAGGTGGGGAGGAATGTACCCGGGTAGGTGCTCCTGCCTGCTTTGTAATATTTCCTCACAGGGAAGACATTCCATCTTGTTAAAAGTGAGGTAAATAGTTAGGCATGGTGGTGCACACCTTTAATCACAGCACTTGGGAGGTAGAGGCAGGAGGATTTCTGTGAGCTCGAGGCCAGCCTGGTCTACATAGTGAGTTCCAGGCCAGCTGGGGCTACAGGGAGATCCTGTCTCAAAAAGATCAACAAAAAAAGTGAGATAAACAACAAGGTGTTCTAAAGGGGGGGTGTAAACAGGAGGTCCCTGAAACTGACCAGATTCACTAGGACTCTCCCTCCTTAAGCATATATAAGCCCTAAGGACTGCTGAGAGACACTCTCAGGTAAGCTGAGCTGCCTGGAAGAAGCACTCTCCAACCTGTTGAGATGCCTGCAAGTTGTATAGTGCACTCCAGGTTTCCTGCTTTTGTGAGCTGGCACTGTAAACATAGCCAAATACACATGGCTGGAGAGGTCATAGAACTTAGAGAAAACCTTAAGTCTGTCACATCCCTAGACAAATGTAATTTCTTACTATATCCTAAATATGGATCCTTATATTTACAGACAAGTGTGCCAGTCACCACTCATCAACGAACCTTCTTTTCCAACAGACAGAGATTGTTACAGAGTTACACAATGGGTCACACACAGAGAATAAGTGTCTGAGAGATGCCCAACCCTAAGTGACACATCTACAACGGAACCGCTATACCTAAGGCTCATGGAACATAGTGGAACAAGAACTAGAAAGGATACTAATGCATCTCTAAACTCTCATTAGCAAAGCTTCCTCATCCAATGAAGGGTGATGAACACAAAAGGCCACAACTAGCCAAAGTGTAGAGAATAAGAGACTAAAGAGTGTGGGTCCCTGGAAAGGTCTCCTATATTAAATCTAACCCACTCAGGTATCAGGGATCATTGTGGAAGAGGGAGCACAAAGACTGTAAGAGCCAGTGGTGGTGGATGACCACAAGGAAACAGAGTTTTCCAGGTTCCTGGGACCTTGCTCATATGAACTTACAGCAGTGGTAACAGCATGCACAAGACCTATGCAAACTCAATCAGATAAAAACCAGCATAGAGGGACTGGAGAGAGATGACTCAGTGGTTAAGAGCACTGATTGCTCTTGCAGAGGACCCAGGTTTGATTTCCAGCTCCTACATGGTGGCTAATAATCATCTGTAACTCCAACACCTTCTTCTGACCTCTGTGGACATTGCATACCACAGGTGCACTTACACACATTCAAGCCATACACTCATAAACATAAAATAATGAATAAATAAATAAACCAGCACAGAACTGGGGCAGGAGGCCACAACTTTGGTGAGGAACTATTGCCGATCACTGCTGATCACTGCTGGGTGAGGGAGAATTGTCTTCTTTAAAAGAGTGACACTAGACAGGCTGAACAGGTTCTAGAGGATAAATCACCAAGGGGCATTTGGGTACACAAACTTGACTCGATAGACCTTAACATATATGGCAATATGTTTGAAGTCTTGTGGATGGGCTATGGGAGGTTGCAGAGAGGAAAGGGAGTTGCTAAATATGATTAAGATGTATTGTATGGAATCCACAAAAAAATCAATAAAAAATTTAAAAATAAAAAATAAATCAATAAAAAAGGTAGGGCCTGGTGGGAGGACTGTAGTTCATTGGCCATGGAAGCTACCAAGGTAATTCTTAGAGACCTAGGGTTAGTTCTCAGGAGAATGAGTTCCAAGATCAAGCCTGACCTTGAGTCACTCGCTGGCATCCTGTCTGATGTTGGGTCTCATTCCTACATGACCGCCCGCCATGATACCATGCACTGTTAGGCCCTGTCCAGAGACCGAGCAATGGAGACACCTGATTGCAGACTTTTAGCCTCCCAAAATGTGAGCTAAATAAACCTCTTTTCTTTATAAAGTAGCCTACTGCTTATACACAAAATAAACAGAAAAAAGGTATGCAATAAAAAGACCCACTTTTCCTTAATCTTGTACTTGGAACTTTCTTAAACACCAAATATTCCTCCGTATTTGTTTGTTAGGTTTTGGTGGAAAATAGATTAAGATCTTAAGGAATGTAATCTTTGATGGATTAATTAGGGAAATAATGAATGAAATGACTGTGTTTTCTCAGTCGTTATACTTGTTTTGTCTTAAATTGGGAGATATTATCTCAGATAGTAATGGACTCACCAGAAAACAAGTAGGCCGATAGGTGAGCCAGAGTAAACAGGCAGAAGAAGCCTCACCTGCTGGCAGTGGGTAAGAACGAACCCACATATGTGTCCTTCTTCCCACAGCTCCTGCCACCCAACAATGTCCTCTTCTTGGGGAGGCCCAGAGACCCAGCCAAATCAGACTGAGAGAGCCCAGTGTTACACTTCACCAGCTCCTTTCGTCTCCACAAGGCCTTAGTTTTGCAAGACCCTCCCATACAGCAAAGGTGACTCCTCAGAGCTGACGTCAGTTGGACATCAGCTAGTTGCATCTCTTTATCTAGCTGAGAGAATGGTTTACATTGATGTATGAAATAGCTCTCTATCCTTTTTGTCCTCAGCCACCTCAGTCCTTTTAACCCTTCTTCCTACTACAAGAAGATATTGTATCTGTCGGACCCTGGACCTGAGGTCTAAGGACCCAGAACAGGGCAAGGGCTGATGTATTCCTCTGTGCTCCAGCCTTCACATTGCCCTGAGCACTCATTGCATCTCAAATACATTGTCAGTTCACTGGGGCAAAGCCTGACTCTGCTTTGATCTCTGAAAGCTCCCACCACAACACATGGGACCAACGCTCACATGCACAGGGCACCCCCGCATACAGGGGCACCCCCACATACAGCTGCTGGGTAAATGAATGGCTGCCTGACCCCAGGAGGCAGCTGAGCCAGGCTTTGAGATGAAATTCATGTCCCAACAAGCATCAAAGTTGGTGTTTCCTCCTGTACTAAGCATTTGACTGTTACTTATGTACTGACCTAAACCCCCTAAGCTCAGAAGGTCTCCAAAGTCATTGAAAAGGAGTTCTCAGGGGCCCACATCACCTTGTGGGTATAACACGTAGAAGACCAGGGCTCAAAGCCATGGTCACTCTAGCCTGGTAATCTCAGAAGAAATGACTTCGTGCCTCTTTCTTAGTCTAAAATGGGAATTAAGTGAAACAGTGTGCAGAGGGGTCCAACGCTGCATGTTCAGAGCATCCTAATTCTGCAATCCAATGCCATGCCATAGGGAAAAAAGTATGAAAAAGAAGATGGAAAGAAAGAATGCCTCATAAGTTAACAAAACAAATGATAGACTATAAATAACATTAACTTCCTTTGGAATAGGAAAAACAATTTTAAAATTCATAGAGAAGAATAAATATTCAAGAATTGTGGAGAAAAATGTTGAGAAGTGCTCATAAGAAAAAACTCTCCTGAGCAAATGTTCAAACTTAGATCTCAAGGTTCTCCACTAAAAATAAACCTGCTTTAGTGCCAAAACATAAATATACCACAGGCCCAGAATAGAGTCCCAAAATAGGCATACATGTGTGGGGCTGAGACACTGTACCCCATGGGAAAGGTGACAGTTGGACCTTGTGGGCTGAATGATTTAGTTACTAAATGTTGTGTAATCAGTTCTGCCCCTGCATTGGACAAAACTAGATCCTGTCTATGTAGTATGTCTAATAAACTAATAATTTCCAGGTGGGTTAAAGATTTAATGGAGTAAGTAAAACTTCAAAATGATAAAATAAAATCTAGAAGAGTGAAGTTCCTTTTATTCATCTCTTTTCTCATCACTGTGACAAGCAACTTAAGGGAGGAAGGATTTATTTTGGTTTACCATTTCAGTGGATACAGTCCGTCATAGTGAGGAAGGCAGAGGGCCTGAGCAGGTTCAGTCATGGCAGTTGGAGTTAGTAGTAAGGCCTTTTCACATCTTGATGATCAGGAAGCAGAGATGGGGTCAGAAGCAGGTCTGGGCTCTGACTCTCAATGCCTACCCCTAGTGGTCTATATCCATATACTAGTTACTTTCTGCTGCTGTGATAAACACCATGACCAAAAGCAACATGGGAAGGAAAGGGTTTATTTGTCTGACACTTCCATGTCACAGTCCATCACTGAGGGACGTGAGGGCAGGAGCTCAAGAAAGAAGCTGGAAGCAGGAAGTGAAGCAGAGATCCTGGAAGAATGCTGCTTGCTGGCTTGCTTCCCCTGACTTGCAACACTGTACAGAGCCAGTGACCAGTAGACAAGCCAAGGTCAGCAGCTAACAGCAAGTCAGAGTGGACAAGGGGGGCTTTAAACACATGACTACCCCAAACTGGGTGAACAGCCTGTGATTGTTGCAGGCATGTGGGTCCTTCATTGGCTCAGCCCATCATAAGCCTGGAGAATTAACCAGTATCAATAGAAACTGTCTCAGTCTCTGCTCAGTTTCTACCATAAGTCCTATAAAAATCTCTGCAATGCAGCTCTGCCGATTTTCCCTCTTTTGGGCCCCTTGCGCTACTGGGAATTTCTCTCACTTTTCCTTAAATTTCTTATTTTTTCTTAATAAAATCTGCGGTTTTTTTACTCACTCCTCTTTTGTCTGTGTCTTTATTCCTCATCCATGTGACATAAAGACTTGACAGCCACTGTCTCAGGTTGACTTTGGGTGACTATTAATTGTCAGCCATCCTAGTCCTTGGGTCAAGTCCATCTGGACCAAGAGAGAAGCTCCTGAATTCTCAAAGCCCTGCAACACTAAGGATTGGACCCAGGACCTCCTGCATGCTAGGAAAGTGTTCCACCACTGAGCTATATATCTTCAGCCCCTTCTGTGCTTTTTATAAAAAATAAAAGGACTTTTTATTTTATTTTATTCTACTTTATTTTATTTGTGTGTGTGTGTGTGTGTCTGAGCGTGTATATATGTGTGTGCCATGTGTGTGAAGGTACTTGAAGAGACCAGAAGAGGGTGTAGGATTCCCTAGAACCAGAGTTACAGGTGGTTGTGAGCTGCCTGACATGGGTGCTGGGAACCAAACGTGAGTCCTCTTCAAGAGTAGCAAATATTCTTAATTACTGAGTCATCTCTCCAGCCTCTATTTTTTATTTGGAAACTCAGTTGCCCAAGTTGGCCTGGAACTAACTCATAGTCCAGGCAGGCCTTCAACTTATGATCTTCCTGTTTCTATCTCCCATTAGCTAGGACCACAGGTCTATGCTACCAGACTTGACTTTACTTGACTTGACTTTTTACTTTATATTATATATAAAGTAAATGAATATATATCTTTATGTATACACAACTGACAGTGACTGCACATGAGACAGAAAAAATAAAAATAAAACCTTTTTCTGCTTTCACATTCAACACCATGAAAACTCCTGGATACCAGAATGTGCATGGGGGTTCTCCCACACCAAGGCGCTCTTCAGTAGTCACCAACAGGTGCTCTAGAGTTAGACTTAGTTATACTGTCTCCCTGGGGTTCGAGTCAGTTTTCACAGGTGTATGAGGACAGTATGCCCCTCTACCTCAAACATCTCCAACTTGATTAAAAATTAGAGGCTCCCATAATCCCCTGCTTGGGTTTAATTAGTTTGCTGAACTGGCTCACCAAGTTCAGGGTGACTCCTTCATTGGCTTATTAAGAAGGGGCTGGTACAGGACACAGTGACCAGCCAGACGAAAAGCCACATAGGGCAAAGTCTCACAAGGTCCCAGGCACAGTTAGCCTGTGCCACCCTCCTACTATACGGTGTATTCATTCACCTGAAGCTCTCTGAACCCTAGTCCCAGAATTTTTGTGATGCTCCCTCAGATAAGTGTGATGGCTTAGTAGCTCAACCTCCAGCCCCAGCTCCTCTGTAAAGGGTAGACAGTGGGGCTGAACTTCCCAAGTTTTAATAATGCTTTGGTATGGCTGGTGACCAATTCCATCCAAGATGGAACAAGATTAGAACAAAGATGGTTTCCAGCATTCAGGAAATTCCAAGTGATGCTGAGCTCTGTGCCTAGAACTGGGGTCAGAGACTTAATATCAGAACAAAGGAGTCTCCTGCCACTTCTATTGCTTAGGAAATTATATGGGTTTTAGGAGCTCTCTTCCATGATCTGGGGATAACGGCCAAAAATATATATATTTCTTATTGTCAATCACAATATCACAGTGACAGTATCCACACATTTTTCAAGTGTACATAGAATATTTACCAAAATTTACCATATGCTGATCTGTTTAAAGAAACCTCAAAATATTTAAAAGATTAGGGACATTCAGAGCACAGCTATGGAATCAAGTCAGCAGTCAATGACAGAGATAACCAGATTATCTACTGCTTAGAAATCAAACAATAACACAGGTATAGTAATTGTGCTGGATAGCTTTAGTGTCAACTTGACACACCTGGGTTGAGGGAACCTCAACTGGGAATTGCCTCTATTGGACTGGCCTGTGGCCATGTCTGAGGGGCATCTTCTTGATGAGTGATGAGGGAGGGCCCAGCCCACTGTGGTGGTGCCACCCCTGGGCAGGTGGATCTATGTTGCATAAGAAAGCAGGCTGAGCAGGGGCCAGGGGAGCAAGCCAGTAAGTCGCGTTCCTCCATGGCCTGTGCTCCAGCTCCTGCTTCCAGGTTCCTGCCCTGAGTTCCTACCTTGGGCTCCCTGATGAACTACAACCTGGGAGATGTAAGCTGAATAAACCCTTTCCTCCCCAAGTTGGTAGTGGTCAGAGTGTTTTGTCACAGCAATGAAGAAACAAACTAGGACAGTAATCAAGTTTAATAAAGTTCTCCCTAACTTCATCTTCGGACATGTGAAAAGATGCTGAACTCTTAGTCAATGTGATAGTTGATCTTCATTGTTGGTTGGACTGGATTGACCCCTCTGAGTGTATCTGTGAAACATTTCCAGAGAAGGCTGAGGGGAGGGGAGGCTGAGAAAGCTGAGGGGGTACAGACCCACTGTGAACATGAACAGCACCTCTACTAGGAATGAAAATGGAAGGAGGACGAAGCCAGTGCACCATCCTTCCTGAATATACAGGCTTATTGCTGCTGTTATTGCTGGAGACACTGCACTCTAGCTTCTTCAGCTTGTCAACACAGACTGACATCAACTACTTAAGGAATTCCCAGGCTTTTAGATTCAGACTAGAGCTGCATCATTGGTTCTCACTTGTTCTGAGGCTTCCTGCTTCTTGGACTGGGCAACTACTAGGTTCTCTGTCTCTCCATCACTGGACCAAAGATGGCCACTGTTGGACAACCCAACCTCCAACTGTGAAAGCCAATCCAATAAACTCAGAATTTATCAAGGTAAACTATACCCACTAGAGCCACCAGAACCATTGCTAGTGGCAGAACTACTTTGGAAAACTTCCTATTGACTACAGCCAAACATGCATTGATCCAGTAAACTAGTGATACCTTTTCAAGAGATGAGAGTAAATTTCCCAGGAAACAGGTGCAAGGCTATTATTACCAGCACTATCAATGAGAGCAAACACTGGAGAGAAGCCGTGATTCAATAACCAAGAGCTGGGAAAAAATTGGGTGGATTCACATACCACAGAACATTATACTGCAGTGAAACCAAATGAACTGCTGCATATGGCAGTGGTGATAAAGATCACAGTATAATGCTCATTTAGCTAAGAGCCAAGGAAGATGAGGGAGACTTCCAGAGAGATGGAGACTAAAAAGATGCCCTAGCCAATGCAGTGAATGAACATGACTGAATTCTGGATTTTTTAAAAAAGTGAAGCTGGGCGTGGTGGTGCACACCTGTAGTCCCAACACTTGGGAGGCAGAGGCAGGCGGATCTCTGTGAGTTCAAGGCCAGCCTGGTCTACATAGTGAGTTCCAGGACAGCTGGGGCTACAGCTGTCTCAAAAAGACAGAAAAAAAAAAGTGAAACACTGTGCTTTGAAGCTGATTGGGAGCAATTGAAATTTAGACTGTGTGTTAGAAGGACTTAATGAATTAATGCTGATGCTCTTAGGTTTGGTAAAGATATGAATTGGGGTTTGTGGGAATATGTGTTTCTTCTCAGGAGCGTCCCACTCAAGTGATTTTTGCAGCTTGCTTGTGTATGGGCTGACAAAAGGAAACTGTACTGTATTGTTAGAGAAAAATGAAAATTGTGTGGCACTTTGCTAACTGTCAATATACAGGCATACAGGCTAGGCAGCCCATGGTGTTCATCTGTCCTTCTTTCAGTGTTTCTAGGAACTCGATTTTTTTTTTTCGTAAACAAAATCAAAGATAAGAACAGAAAAAGAAAAACAGAAGGATGCCAATTTTACAAAATTTGTAAAATAAAACTAAAGAAAGTAAAAAGAATAGAAAGACTAAATTCTTTCGCCTTTTTTTTTTTTCTTTTTTGAGACAGGGTCTCCCTGTAGCCCCAGCTGTCCTGGAACTTACTATGTAGACCAGGCTGGCCTTGAACTCACAGAGGTCTGCCTGCCTCTGCCTCCCGAGTGCTGGGACTACAGGTGCTTTCTCCTTTTAAAGAAATGACAGCAGTAGAGAATGTCTGTTTTTACTCAATATTGAATTGGAAGTCCTAGTCACATAGTAATAAAAGGGGTAAACGGGATTGAACAGAAAGAAACAAAATTATCTTCCGTTGAAAACTCAAGAGAATCTGCAAACAAATTATCAGGGCACGGTTGCTGCATGTATGGTCAATAAACAAAGATGCATTTCTATATTAAAGCATCGCAGAGCTAGAAAAAGTAAATTGTGACATTCCGTTTAAATATAGCAATAAAAATGAGCAAACCAAGAATAAATCTAACAAAAGATAATGCAAGATTTTGATGTAGCAAGCAGTAAAGCTTTACTGAAAGGCATTAAAGAAAGTTCCAGTAATGGAAAGATAAGCTGTTCATAAATGGGAAGATCTGAACTCCTTAAATGTGTCCATTTCTCCTGTCAATTTATAAATTCAATTTAATTCCAATCAAATTCTCCAAAAGGATTTTCTTTGACTTGGACAATTGCATTTTAAAAATGTATATGGTTAATGTGTATGGGGGTTAGTGGCTCTTGTCTCCACAGGTAATTAAGACTTCATCGTTAAAGCAGATGTAATTAAGATCGTATGCTACATGAGAGGGGATGGACACCACAGAGAGTCCAAAACCAGAGAAAAACTTTACATCCTCACTTGAGTGAGGGAACTTTATTCTTGCCAAAGGTCAAACTGTACATCAGTGGGATGTATATTCATCAGAAAGGACCAGTGGCCAATCACCCCTGTGATTGGTATTACACGACTGGTATTCTTTGTAGAAAAATAAAATTAGATTCCCCCACCTTCAACCATAGAAACAAACCAGTCCCATGTGAACTAATGACCTAAACATGGAAAGCCAAAGCTGAAAACTTTCAGCTTAAGCCAGGCATGGTGGCTGACGCCTATAATTCCAGCATTCTTGAGCCTGAAGTGGGGAGGATTACCACAGGTTGGAGGACAGACTGGGCTACAAAATGAGTCCCAGGACAGCCAAGGAATGCTTGGGAGCAAGAGCTTATATAAAGCAAACAGGCCAGATCATAGTGACTCAGTGGTGGTACAGTGGGGGGTCACTAAGCATGAATTCCTTGGATCTGTGCCTGGGGTGTGGTTTTCAGATCCTCCTCCTCTGAGGTGGATGGTTGACCTGATTCACAGGTCTAACCCCCAGTCCTTTGGTTTCATCCCCAAGGCAGTCATGGGGGCTACATCTGAAGTAAGTGAGCCACCTTCTCCTTTCCCTTTTTCTGCCTCTCATATCTCTAGGAGGCTGGGCTTTATATAGGCTGAAGTGGTCAGTGGATAGTTTATATTAACAAACAAGTAGGTGGTTTTGTCAGAACCTCTTCCCCTGCTCCTGTAAATAAGAGCACATTGTGACTTTGAAGTAACCTATAGGGGTCTAGAGAAGCAGCAAGTGCCAGCTCTGTGTCTGAGCACCATGTCATCTGACTGTACCTCCTGTATCCATAGTGGCATCTCTATGGCCTTGAACCAAGGAGACATTGAATCACGCTCAGGAAACCCACATGGTATAAGGAGAGAACCAACTCCCAAAAGTTATCCTCACCTCCACGTGTGTGCTGTGCCACGCACATATGAGTAAGTAAATACATGTAAAACCTTTTGTATTAGTCAGGGCTCTGTAGAGGGACAGAACTGGCAGAATCTATCTATCTATCTATCTATCTATCTATCTATCTATCTATCTATCTATCTATCGTCTATCTATCTATCTATCTATCGTCTATCTATCTATCTATCATCTATCTATCTATCTATCATCTATCTATCATCATTTATCTATATCTTATTAGCTTACTAGCTTACTTCAAAATTGTAACAACGGCTGAATCACACCTGGAAGGTTGAGAACCTGGTAGTTGCTTTACCTGTAGGCTGGGTGGGCACCTCAGGAAGAGTCACAGTGGTTGTCTCACACTGGAGAGGCCCAGACCTCCATAGTGACTCAGTCTACAGGGCTGGGAGCCTCAACAGTCCCAGTCTGGTCCTGAAAACCAGGAGGGCTCCTAAAGAGCCACTGGCTCTCAGTCAATGAGACAAGCCTGGACACACTGGCTCCGATGTCAGCAATGGAATCAGCAGCAGCAGCACCAGCACCAGCAACAGGATAAATCCACTGGGCAGTGAGAGGGAAATAACCCTCCTTTGGCCACACCCCTTTTATGTGGGCTGCTGCCCACGTTGGGGGTGGGTCTTCCCACATCAGTTAAACCAATCAGAACAGATCTTCAGCTGAGGCTTTCCTACTCTGGTGATTCTAATTTGTGACCATTAAAACCACCAACCATTACACCCTTAAAGGGGCAGGGGGCATGCCCAGGGTCACCCAGAGATTCCTGACTCCCTAACTAGACTTTCTCTTTATTGTGTCCCCAGGGAGATAGAGTATAGGAAATTAAGTGTACTTAAGCCAATAGGCTGTATTCCAACTTGATGAGTGCTCTCTGGTTTGAGTTCTTCCTTATGCTATCCTTTTATCTTTCCTCTCTGTCTCCCTCTTCTTCAGGAAGGCAGAGAGCATCAGGGTGTGGTGTGTACACCCAGAATCCCAGCACTCAGGAGGCTGTGGCAGAAGACTGAATTTTGATACTAGCTTGCACTACCTCATGCACGTGGCAATCTCCTGGGAAGCTTGGCTTTATAATGAGATCCTGTGATAGAATGTGTGAATTACAGAAGAGCCACAAGCCTCATTAGGGAAAGTCATAAATCCCTTACAGTGGCTACCTGTCCCCAAAATTGACAGCCTGACCTTGCTCAAGCCTTATCAACTGGTTTCTCCCTGGATTGAGTGAGACTGCTTATAGAGCCAACCTGTCTCCTTTAGCTTGCCTGCCTGAGAAAATAATCTCAGGAAGGAGACCCTCAAGGACACCAGACCCTGGCACTGAGCAAATTCCTGCAGCTGTGTTCAACAGAGCAATGGGTGAATGTTCTGGTAGCTCCAGTGGGTATAGTTTACCTTGATAAATTCTGGGTTTATTGCATTGGCCTTCACAGTTGGAGGTTGGGTTGTCCAATAGTGGCCATCTTTGGTCCTCTTGCTATCATTCAGGTTCCCTGGAGCTCTGTGTGGACAAGACACAAGGTGGAAGCTCCATTTTTCAGGGCCAGATACACCAGGCACCTGAGACCACAAGCTCCTAGTATGGACTCTTGGCCTTTTCTGGGGCACAGGGCTGCTGCTGCGGCCACTGCTCAGTGGAGAAGATAGGGCAGGAGGCCACAGTGGGGAACAGGCCAGAAAAGCCAAAGAGGCAAAGGAGGGGAGGGAAACTTTGATGCCTGAACAGCCCCCAGGCTTTGGGAATGAAGCCTGGGACCAACCGTGTTTATAGGCTGTTGCAAATGGGTCCTTTATAGCTGGGGGTACAGCCAGGAAATTGGGGGATTTTATGGCCAACTAAACATCAGTAACAATTAAACTCAGTTGGAGACAGTGGGTCTACCATGGGGCGCAAAGCACTAACCAAATATGGAGAAAGCCTCCATTGCACGGTCCTCCCCAAAAAGCAACCCCCCCAGCCCCTGGCTCTCCATCCCCACTCTAAACATTGCCAAGCCTCCCTGCTGCAGGGGAGGGGCAGTTTTGCGTAGTTTACTTTCCTTAGCTTTTCTTTTCCAAGTAACAAAAGCTTAGTAACACTTTTGCTTAGAGAAAAAGGAAAAAGAAAATCCTACTTTCCAAATAGGTTAATAGGTGGACCATGCAATACTAGTTGCATAAATGTTATCGTATACGAGTTCCCTAGGGTAATGGCATTCATTGATTCACTTGGTCCTTACAACAATCCTCAAAGCAGGCAGGAATCATGACCCCTCATTATACAGGAGAGGAAAGGAAGGGTCAAAGGGTCTGAAGCTTTGCTGAAGGTCAGGAGGCAACTGGAGAGACTATGGTAGTTCCTGAGGTCATCATGCCCTGCAGACTGCCACTTTGAAGCCTCCCAAGAAAAAGAATGCCCTTGTCTTTGGTCATGAGACAAGCTCATCAATTAGGAAGTTTTGTGTACTACTGATAAATCAGGGTTCCCTAGAGACAGAGCCAATAGGATAGATGATTGATAGATAACAGATATAGACATAGATAACAGATAGATGATAGAAAGATAGAGCCAGATAGATGATAGATACATAGGCAAATAGATAATAGGTAGATGACAGATAGATAGATGGATAGATAACTGATAGACATAGAGAGATAGGTGATAGATAGATAGATAGATAGATAATAGTTAACAGGTTAATAGCTAGATAAAAGATAGATAATAGATGATAAATACATAGATGATGATTAATAGATAATAGGAAGATATAGGTAGATAGTTAAATAGATGGTAGATAGGCAGACAGATAGATAGATAATAGATGATACATAACACAGACAGATTATGATAGACACATAGATGGATAACCAGAAGATAGATAGATGGATGATAGATAGATAGATAGATAGATAGATAGATAGATAGATAGATAGATAGGGAAATAGGAGAGGGGATTTAGCAGGGAATTGGTCTTATCATTTTGGAGGCCAAGGAGTCCTACAATAGGCCATCTCCAAGCTGGAGAACCAGGGAAGTCAGTAGAAAGCTCAGTCCAAGTTCAAAGGCCTCAGAACCAGGGAAACTGATAGTGTGGATCTCAGTCTGAGGCCAAGGCCTAAGAAACTGGGAGGGAGCCTGATGCAAAGCCTAGAGTAGGAAAGGAAGCCTGTCTCAACTCCAGGGATGGGGAAGGGAGGGGCTGAAAGGAGGGAGGGAGAGGAGAAGGAGGGAGAGGAAAGGGGGAAGAAGAGTAGGAGAAAGAGGGGAGAGGAAGAGGAACAGGAAGAGGAAGAGGAGGATGAGGAAAAGGAAGAGGAAGAAGAGAGAGGTTTGCCTTTCCTAGGCGTTATTCTATCTGGGTCCTCACCTGATTGGACCATGCCACCCACACTGGGTGGAGGCAGCTCCTCCTTAGTGAGTCCACTGTCTTAAATGCAAATCTCCCCTGGAAACACCCTGTCTTGGTCTATTTGTGCTACTATAGCAAGACACCTGAGACTAAGTAACTTTTGAAGAACAAAAATTTATTTCTCCCAATTCTGGATGCTGGGAAGTCCAGCCAGCACCTAATCAGGGCTTCCCTGTGCTTCTAGGATGGCACCATGGGCACCAGATCTTCCCCAGGAAGGAGTGGTAAGTCCTTACATGGAGGAGAGCACAGAACAGAAACACTTGGCAAAGAGTGGAGAGACTATCAAAGCACAGGACAGCTCCCCCACACCAACAAAGAATTGTTTGGCCCAAAATATAACAGTGCCGAGCAACAATACAAGCCAGTGAGGATCCGCTGACTCTTTTTAAAAAACTTAATTTTCATTTTTGTGTGTGTGGCATGTGTGTGTGTGTGAGCATGTGTATAGTTGCATGCGCACATGTATTGCATGAGTGTAAAGACCTGAGGCTGACATTGGGTGTCTTCCTCTATCACGCTCCACCTTATTTTTTGAGACAGGATCTCTCACTGAACTGGAAGCTCACTGATTGGCTAGGCTGTGGCCAGTGAGCACCAGGGATCCACCGGTTTCTGCTCCCTGGTGGTGGAGTTACGGACATGTGCCTCTGCACCTGAATTTTATGTAGGTGCTGGGGATCTGAACTCAGGTCCTCAGGCCTGTGAAGAAAGCATTTGCCCACTGAGCCATCTCCCCAGCCCCCACTGTTCTTTATGCTCACTAGTATATCCCCAGACCACAGGAGAGTGCTTAGGCCTCAGTCAGTCTTTGCTGAATGTGTGGTTAACATGAATAGCATTCTAGACTGTCAAGGGACAGATATCCCAAGAGCTAGGTGAATATAAATTTTGGCTGAAGACTGATTTGGCTCTTGTCCCCAAATCTTAGAGGAGGAGTCCCAAGGCTAGGTGATACAGGGTGAGTTCCAAGATCCAAGGTCACCTGGGGGCCAGATCATGGATGGCAGATTCATGTGGTGAGTAGCAGGCATACCATTCTGAAAAAGCCAGTAGACAGCACTCAGACAGGGTGGACATTTCTCTTAGTGTGTGCTGGAGGCAAGGTTCATGGGCAGCCACCGGAATACACATAGCTGGGAAACCTCAGCAGACATTTCATCAGCACAGTCTTGAGTTTGGTGGGCACTGCAATGGGACTAGGGCTGCCTGCAGAGCTCTGAGGGCAGCTCCCCTGGGGGTGGGTCTGTCCAGTGACTCCCACTGTGTCCTCATCTGTCAAATAAGGGCATGAGCCACCACCAGGGGCTTTGTGCAAGCTTTGGCGCTTCTGAGAAGTTCATGGTGTGTGAGGGGATGTTGGGGAGGGGCATAGGTGAGCCCAGGTGACTTCCCTCACTCCACTTCTACCAGCGCAGCTTGTACTTTGCCTCCTACTTCCACGTCACTGTGATTTCAAATACCATCACAGTGTGTTCCTCTGCACCCTGAGAGCCCTCATTTCCCCTACAGTGTGAACATTTTGAAATAACGGTAATCATTCCAAATCCAGTGCCCGGCACATGCCCCGCATTAGGCTTAGCTTGCCATGCTCATTCTGCAGCTTCCTTCTCTCTGTTTCAGACATCAAGCAGGGCCTCCCAAGGCAGTACTTGATCTAAACCTTCTCAGCTGGCTTCCCTATAGGACCCAGGTTCACTCTAGGACTGACTGATGCCACCACCCTCTGGCTTGACCACAGCACAACACATCTTCCTGGTGTACTGGCCAGGTTCTGCTGCAAGCCAAGGAGGCAAGGGAGAGATCCCCCTGGTCAGTCAAGCCCTGTAAGGGTCTAACAGTGCTGGAGGCCCTGGACCCTCCACTTAGCAGGAATCAGTGGAGAGAACCCACAAAGAACTGTACATAGAGCTGGGCAGAAGCTGTGGGAGTTGGGTGAGGGCTCCAGGTAGGGCTGTGGGGCAGGGACAGGGCTTTGGTGTGTCACTCAATGTAATTATGAAAGAGCTATGGTGTGCCTACACTGCTCTGGAATTGGGAATCCACCTACGGACAATACAGACCCCTATCCCTCTCTACCTTCTAAATGCCTTATTTACCAAGGAGACACAGACTACCAGCAAGATAGACAAGGCAGATCAGGAACACGGGGTAGAATATTAAATAATGTAAGTGCTACAAGTGGAACAAGTAGCGCAAGGACGAAAAGTAATGGAACAAAGGGCAGAGAGGTGGTGATTTCAGACTTAAGGGACCCGAAGTCTGCATGAAGGCCTTGCAGCTACAAGCAGACCTGGAGAGGGTACATTTTCCCCAGCAGCCCCTAGGGGGTGGCATCTCCTCATCCATGGAACAGCTGCCCTAATCCTATCTAAAAATGTCCCTGAAATGGGGCATCCTAGAAACAACACATGAAGAACTTCTGGGATGTGAATATTGTTCTATGATCTACATTAACAGGGTTCATGCTGTAAAAACACACCAAGCTACAATAGAACCTCTGCATTGTGTGGGTTGCGGTTCAAGAATAAGTCAAAATGACACCTACACCTTAAACCTCTACTTATTTAAATCATAGTTTGCCTTGTTTTGCCCACCCGTTCATTATAAGTGCTCTGTCAATTTTTTAAAAACTTCATGTAATAGATTAGTGTAGACAAAACGCTTAGAGCCATGCCTGACATGTAGGAAGCATTTAATGGGTGCCAGCAACCCCTCTGGTACACACCCACATAGTCCCTTGTGCTTTGCAGTGGAGGAGGAGCCTGGAGACACTTTCCTGAAGTCCAATGGCAGAATCCTGGAATTCAGTGATTCTCCTCAAGTTTTTATGGGTAATTTGCTCATACCTATTTCAATAGCAGTTCTAAATGCAACAATTACCAAGGGGGTCCATTCAAAGCACCCGCCTTGGTTTTCATAAAGCAAATTCTCTCCAAAGCTCTATATCGTTAGTTAGCTTCCAGGTTAACTAAAGTGCATGATTCGATAATGAGATCAACTAACATAAAAAGGTTTGGATACAAACACAACTGTCCCTAAGCAGGTAGAAGATCCCACTGAGAGGAGGAGAGGTGAAGACAGATAAAGCGCAGCCTGAAGCATCATCAGGCCGAGGGCATCAGGAACTGGGTGCTCCAGAAGCTGTAGCAAGTTGGGGTAATCTAGACTCGTCCAGTGGAGGTCAATTCAGGGAAGTAACACTGTCTGCTTCTTAAAAGTTGGGATCTGCAGGATTGATTCCCATGTGTTTCCTTATGGGCCCATCAAGCCCATCAGCCATTCCTGCAAGTGCTAGGTAAGGTTGCCTCTGGGAAGTAGGACAAAATAATCAAAGACATGTATAGTACAACTTAAGGTCCAGTGCTGGGTGCCTCACAAAATCTAGTAAGACCTGTGTGCCCCCATAAACCCACAGAAGATGGAATAGCATCTCATTTTTATCTGTTAGCTCTTGATGTGTAACAAGCGCTCTAAAACTTAGTAGCTGAAAATGACTCATTGTTTAATGTATCTCATAGTTCTGTAGGTAGCACCAGGCTAGGCTTAGTGGGGTAGTTCTTCTAGCTTGCTCTGTTGAGTCATGTGACCAATCATCCAGGCAGCTCTGCTTCAGGAATGGGCCTGCTGTAGGTTGGGGTGGGGGGGTCATAGAAATAAGTAGCTCACTTGATCTTTCATTGTCCTGAAAGATCCACGTGGCTTCTTCACATTGTACCTGGGAATGATTCCATGCTGGATCATGGAAGTTTCCAGGGTTTCTTGAGACCTAAATTTGTAATTAGCACAGTGATAATTCTGTCAGTCAGTTGGCCAAATCAAGTCACAAGGCCAGACTAGATTAAGGGGTGGAACTGTTGACCCAACCTCTTCACAAAGTTACATTGAACAGGGGTTTGGGCACTGGAAAGGGAATAATCACAGTCACTTCTGCCAACAGTCCCCCTCTGCTTTCATAAAGAAAGAAACTGGAGCTCAAGCAGGGTAGGTTGACTTGTCTGTCCAGAGCCTTAGACTTGAAAACAGGAGATCCATTCCTCCCATCCCACCTCTCCACTGCCAAAAAACAAATTAACCCTGTGAATTTTTAACTCAGTTTGAGGATTTCCGACATTTATCTGCACTGTGCTTTTAAGTAGTCCTTTCAGCACCCCATGGTAGGAAAGAATGGTCCCATTTTACTGCTAAGGAAACTGAGGCTCTGAAATACTTGGGTTACTTAGCAACTGTCCATGGGAGCTTAATAACTAATCCTTTCACTAGGCCAAGTTAAGGCCTTGAACAAATGAGACTATTTTAATTTTGTAGCTCTGGCCAGCCTGGAGCTCATCGTATAGATGAGGTTGACCTTGAACTCACAGAGATCTGCCTGCCTCTGCCTCCCAAGTGCTGGACCTGTGCCACCAAACCCTGTTAATTTTTAACACAGTTTGAGGATTTCCGACATTTATCTGCACTGTGCTTTTAAGTAGTCCTTACAGTGTCCCACGGTAGGAAAGAATGGTCCCATTTTACTGCTAAGGAAACTGAGGCTCCGAAATACTCAGGTTACTTAGCAACTGATCACAAAGAAGAGTTTATATGACAAAGGATTTAAAGTCATTTCTTCACATTTTGATGGCGTTCTCTTTTTTTGGCAGTGGTGAGGTGGGATGGGTCTCCTGTTTTCAAGTCTGTTATTAATTTTAGGGACACTGGAGACTTCTAATTTGGGCTTCATGGGCTTATGAATAAGGATCCCTGAGAAATTTAGGGTTCCATATGAAATTGAATTGCATTGAAGTGCTTTGAAAGATGTGATTTTGGGGGGGGTGGGGAAGGTTTTTTATTGTACTCTCAAAGGAGACTGTAACCACTGCAAAGTCATGTACAATTTCTGAAAAAGTCCTGACTTTCCTCCCAACCAGGCAGGCAAAGCCCGTGAGGAGTCTCAATATACTCTAGAGTAGCAGGAAGCCTTGAAGATGCCTCCAAAAGAAAGGGATGAGATCAGGGAACTGTGTGTCTTCTGTTGAAACAGAACTTGAAAAATTCCAGGTAGGGAAAGCAATAAACAGCAGGCTGCCTTCAGCCTGGGGATGGCGGTGTGCCTCAGACCAGAGCACTGTCTGCCATCCGCAGGCTTTGATTTCAGGATCTGGGCAGTGTGCCTAACTTTTTTCTCTTTTCTTCTTCAAGGTCTGACCAGTGGCTCAGCCCCCTGGGACCCACAGTCTTGCTTGGGTTTCAGATACTACCCTCTTCTCTTGGGCATCCCACTTTGTCAGGGACTTGAGCTTGAGGAGCTTCCAGTGAAAGGGTGACCACAAAGTCATCAAAGAAGGGAGCCGACAGGGACAGAAGTGACAGAGAGGTAACGGGATTTTCCCACACTGTACCTGCTGACTCCTCCAACCGTCCACAATGCCAGCCTGCCTGTGTTGCAGGGACTGGAGGGAATCTGGTCATCCTCCTTCCATGCCTGCTCTGATCTCCTCTTCAGCTAGTGGCTGTTCTGACTTTTTCTAATCCATTTTCAGTAGATGCAGTCAAAATGCAAATCTGATTGGCCTGTGCTACCCTGCCTCAGTAACCTCCATCCATAAGCCCAGTACTGCTGGCCCCGCCCCACCAGTGCCTCGGGCTTCCAGCACCCTGAGCTCCTCTTAACAAGTGCTCAAGCCATGCCTCTAAGAGTAAATACCCAGCAATTTGCCATTAGCTGGAGGTTGAGCATGGTGGGGAGATTTTACACCAGATACACCAACAAATACTCAAACTCAAGTCCCTCTCTTTTCTTTGGAGGACTAGTTGACCAGTCCAGTGCTGACCCCTCCCACTGTGCCATTATGTCACTGGGTCCATGTGGACGCTGCTACTTGCAAGTTCCTTTCATTGAACTAAGCGTAATCATTAGCTCTCCCGAGAAGCCTTCCTTGGTCTCTGTGTGAAGTTCTCCGATGCCGTGAATGACTATTGTCCATCTTCTCATTAGAAATGTAATGTTCCACAGTGACAGGCTCCAGGCCTGGTTTTGCTCACAGTGGGTGCTTCATCCCTAGGCACAGTGCCTAGGAGCAGAAAGTCACTCCCAACTGCAGAATGAATGAATGAACCACTTAGAGAAGCACACACTAAATGAGGACTCCCTCCTGAGCGTTCTCCCTCTCCACATTCACTTTGTTCCCCAGCCTCCCTGCTGTTTGTCATGTTTGCCCTTGTCATAGTCAACTTCACCTGTCAACTTGACACAGCCTAGAGTCACCTGAGAAGTGAATGGCAACTGAGGGATTTCCAGGTCAGACTGGCTTGTGGAGGATTGTCTTGATTGCTGATGGAGGTAGGAGACTCAGCCCACTGTGGGTGGCACCATTCCCTGAGCAGGTGGTCTTTGGCTATATAAGAAAGCTAGCTAAGCATGAGTCTGTGAGGAAACCAGGAGCAGTGTTCCTTCATGGTTTTTGCTTCAAGTTCCTGCTTGTGTTCCTGCCCTGACTTCCCTTGATGATGGACTGCAAGTTGAAATAAACCTTTCCCTCCCCTAAGAGACTGCTTTTGGTCAGAGTGCTTTATCACAGCAACAAAGAAAACTGGAACAGTCCTCTTACCAGATTCTGATCCCTTTCATGGCATATACACACAGTGTTTCCACTCAGAGGTCAGCAGTGGTCATCAGTGCTATTTGTCTTTTCAGCATGATGGGAAGTGGAAACATAGGACAAAAAACTGAGTTCTTGGGATGCTTAGAGAGCAGCATCTGTTAGGGTCCGTGACTCGGTGGGTCTCTCCAGGAGAACAAATGCACGAGTGCCAAATCCTGGGGGAGCCCCCAAAATGTTAGGGTCCGTGACTCAGTGGGTCTCTTCAGGAGAACAAATGCACGAGTATGGAGATGCAAAAATCAAGCAGAATTTTATTAGGCCAGCTAGCTGGGGCTAACCGTCCTTCCAAGACACACAGGTCTGGTTGGAGCAATCGACCCCGAGACAACTTCAGGTAGAGATTATATAGGCTCCCAAAACCATTACACAAAAGCCCGCGCTTATACAACCAATAGTTTCAAAGCAAGCATTTCACAAACAAATATCTTCAAAACAAGAAAAAATGTTACAACTCCCTTCAGGTGTCTCAATCGGGGAGGGACGGGTGGTATGTGTCTGGCACGACCCTTCCCTGTTATCTTGTGTAAGCAGACATGCCTACGTGACACGACACAGATCAGACAGGTCAGGCTCCGGGGGCTGCAGCACTTGCCCCTATCTCCGGATGCCTGTGTCTCCAGTTGAGTTAATTGGTTACAAGCAGTAAATTTAAACAAGTAAATTCAAGCAGTAAATTCAGACAAGCAGTATTTCCATGTATCCAAAGAATGACAGCCCAAGTCTAAATGGGTTCATAACACATGTCTCACAAATATTTTCTTTATTCACTTAACTCTGTACTTGGACAACAAACAAATAAAATATACAGCCACATACAAAGTCAGCTATTACCCATATATTGATAATTAGGTTGGAAGTTGTGAGCATTTAAAGAGAGGTGAACTCATGAGGGTGTGTGATGTACATTTTTTGTTTCTTCCCACACTTTTTATTGTTCTATGGGAATTTCAAGAAATGCATTTTGATCGTATTGTCATT
>NW_008357051.1:499130-501013 GCF_000622305.1 Nannospalax galili
TCCCAATAAGTGGGATGAGAGCTGTTGAGAGTGTAAGAACCATTCATCTCGATTGCCTCATAGAAAGGTGGAGATCCAGGGTAACACAACCAGCACGGGTCCATTAGAGAGGAATTGGTGTGGTTTAGGGTCTCCACCACCACTTGTACCATCTCCCTCATGGGATTTCTGAAAGGAGGCAGGCTCCCCATGGTCGGGGCCACAGATGTAGTAGGCCCAGGGAAGGCTACTGATGTCATAGTTTTTTCTGTAGCAGGCTTTGGGATGGGCCTCGGCGTAGGACTTCGGGGCTCTGAACGGTGAGGTTTTAGCACTGGATTAGGCCCTATTGCCAATTCAACTACTGCCTCAACCTTGAGAAAGATCTGAAACATAACCCCTACAGACAGTGGCCTTGAGTTGGGTCTCAGGCCCCATGTCTGTCCATTTGTCCATCTCCTATCCTGTTTTCTTTTTGAGGTAAAGGTGACTTTTATCTTATTGGCTTCAAGGGATACCTTCTGCCTACGGTAGGGATTGACGAACCTCATGTCAATTAAATCAGGGGAAGCTTCCCATCTCCCTTGTCCATCACTAGCCTCCACACAGTCCCATTCAGCACAGTAAAAACTGTCAGTACCCCCACAATGTTGTTTCCACCAACCTGTCCGGAAACTTGGGCAAACAAAAAAACCATTGCTGCGTGTAGTTTGACGGCTCATCAGGACATGCCAGGCTAGGGTCTGAGGGAGGAATTCCCTTAGTATAAGTTCTAAGTTTACATACAGGTCTGGCCACCATGTCCACAGCGGGGCAATGCGAGAGATGTGGGCCCACTCCTCATGAGTGGATCCACGTCTGGCGTACCGGTTGGTGGGGGTTGGTGCATTGGGCTCCCATCAACTCTGCTGTCCTCAGGATGGTCCATAATGAGCTCAATAGCAGGATCAGGATCCCCCTCATCTCTTCAGGTGCAGCTTTAGGGGGTTAGCAGGATTCTGTCGCACCTCCCACTTCTCTACACGGGGTTCCAGATCTCCAGGAGGCAGGGCTTTTCGGACGTGAGTGTGGTGGACCCAAGGAGCAATCCCGTCAACTTTAAGGGCAGTGGGGGTAGTAAAGAGTACAACATAAGGTCCCTTCCATCTGGGTTCGAGGATCTTAACTTTGTGCCTTTTGACCCAGACCATATCCCCTGGGATAATACCATGTCCCACACTCAGGCTACTTCCCTCTTCATAGTGTGCCTTGATTAGGGGCCAAATTTCTTGCTGTACTTTGGCAAGGGCTTGTAACACATTTAAATAGTTGGGGGTCAACTTTTCTTCCCCCGGGGGCTGTGCTTGCCAGGTTATGGGCAGAGGGGCCCTGTACATTATCTCAAATGGAGTTAAACCATGCACATAGGGGGAGTTCCGAGCACGGAAAATGGCTAAGGGAAGGAGGGTCACCCAGTTGCTGCCAGTCTCTATTACCAATTTAGAAAGGGTCTCCTTTAATGTCTGATTCATTCTTTCTACCTGCCCAGAGCTTTGTGGGTTATAGGCACAATGTAACTTCCAATCTGTCCCCAAAGCCTGGGCTAGTCCCTGTAGGACTTTGCTAACGAAAACTGGGCCGTTATCACAACCGATAGCCTCAGGGATCCCATATCTGGGGACTATCTCCTCTATTAATTTCTTTGCCACCATCTGGCTAGTTTCATGTTTAGTTGGAAAAGCCTCCACCCATCCTGAAAAAGTATCCACCATGACTAGCAAATATTTGTACCCATACTTTCCTGGCTTTACCTCGGTGAAGTCTATCTCCCAACTTCTTCCTGGGGCCCTCCCCCTCTCCCAGGTACCTGACGAGTGGAGCCCCTTTGGGGCTGGTCTTAGCTTTGCACAGCTCTCGCATCCCCC
>NW_008357051.1:504636-517582 GCF_000622305.1 Nannospalax galili
TTGCGGGCAGTTGGGGACCGCCAAGAGGGCTAAGGCCTTTGGCTGACATCAGAGAGTAGCCCTGATCAGAAAACCTCAATTGCTCTTTCGCCTTTAACGGTCCCACATGAAGACTTAGACCGAGAATAAAAGGAAAGAAAAGGAGGAAGGGAAGGTTTAAAATAGGAAGCGTAGAGAAAAATACAAAACCAGACCCCCCCAGTAAGACAATTAGCACAACCATCAAGCACGCGCACTGAATCACATTTTTGCGGACCAGTCCTTCTTTTGCTCAGATGCGTGCTGCCCTCACCACTCTCACTTTCAGGATCCCCAAGACTTCTTGTAATTCTCCCAAATGGCATCCACTCGGACTGCCTCAGAGTGACCAGCTGGATCTTTTCCTCCTCAGGCGCCAGATTTGATGGCATGCTTACTTCCTAGGGCCGAGACACTCGGACCCTAGGGCCAGGGCTGGTTACCTGGACTTTCACCTAGGTGCCAGGACTCGAACCCAGACTCCCTCACTCAGGATTACTAACCCGAGACCAGATACGAAATGGTGACTCTCACTTTATTCTGTATTTTACAGACACGAAGGGGCGACCCTCAAATTACACTGCCCTGTCCGGAGAAAAGGAACTCTGCCTCCGTTCGTCCTTTGTTCCCCCAGAAGACCCCCCCCGAATCCCGGACGAGCCCCCAAAATGTTAGGGTCCGTGACTCGGTGGGTCTCTCCAGGAGAACAAATGCACGAGTATGGAGATGTAAAATCAAGCAGAGTTTTATTAGGCCAGCTAGCTGGGGCTGATTGTCCTTCCAAGACACACAGGTCTGGTTGGAGCGATCGACCCTGAGGCAACTTCAGGTAAAGATTATACAGGCTCCCACAACCATTACACAAAAGCCCGTGCTTATACAACCAATAGTTTCAAAGCAAGCATTTCACAAACAAATATCTTCAAAACAAGAAAAAATGTTACAACTCCCTTCAGGTGTCTCAATCGGGGAGGGATGGGTGGTATGTGCCTGGCGTGACCCTTCCCTGTTATCTTGTGCAAGCAGACATGCCTATGTGACATGACACAGATCAGACAGGTCAGGCTCCGGGGGCTGCAGCACTTACCCCTATCTCCAGATGCCTATGTCTCCAGTTGAGTTAATTGGTTACAAGCAGTAAATTCAACCAAGCAGTAAAGTCCTCTTTCCCTAACACATCTAAGTGAATCTGGACTTACCTCATCCTCTTTGAACTGGGAGAGGGACAAGACACTGCTACTGAACTAAGGGCTTAGGCACTGGGGGCTCATTAGTGTAATGGAAACTTCTCTATGCTGACCCAAAACACACCCAGTTCTGGCATTAATTCTTTTACTATTTAGTCAAGCCATCTCTGGCCTCAGTTTTCTTATTAGTAAATGAAGATCTTCCATCCACAAGATAATCTCTGAAATCCTTCCAGTATTAAAATTCAAATGTTCTCCTTATGTTTGCCCTTCTGCTGTGTGGTGCCTGGGAACCACCTGTGTTAAAGAGTCTATGGGGTGAGCTGACTGGTTATAACTGTCATGATGTGGAGAGCTAGAATACTGCAGGTCTGCAGCCAAATTATCTTGGGCTATCTTTAGTCCCTAAGTAGCCGTTCCCTGCCTGTCTGACCTGACTTCACGTGACTACCAAATAAATCCTTGGGGAATGTATTATCAGACTACTAGCTTCCACCAACCCAAAAGCTAGGAATGTCATCAGACAGCATTTGAAACCTAGAACAGAGTTCTCCACCTCGTCATAGCCTGCCTACCTGATGTTTCCACCAGTGTATTTTAAATGCCTTGACTTACAGTGTCCTTTGAGCTGTTACTGTAAAAACTTTGTGAAACTATTACCACATTGAAATGTGGTATTTTGAAGACTCTGAACCTGTGTTCCTGGATCATGATCTAAAACAAACTATCTCCTATTCCCTTTGAGGTGAGAGTTGTGTCTTTGCTTTGATAGTTTTTGGCATCTGAATGTGGGGCTCCAAGATGATCCCCTTTCACTAGATGAGTCCCTCAGATCATCGGCAGGTACTAGCCTGGACCCCCCAAGTTCTCAGCTGTCTTGCTGTTGCCTCCTCAGGTGGATGTTGGTGAGTTCATTCTGGGGCTTGAACCTGCTTGGTTTGGTTGGTGATGGATTTGTTTATTTTGAGCTGGTGCTAGAATCCTATTTTATTTGCATAACTTTTTGGTTTCTGAGTATTTGATATTCCCAATTTTTTTGTGTGCATTGAAGAAGAAGTCATACACAATAGAATTAAGCATCATAAATAGGCAGCATACTTTAACTGGAATTATTAAAAACTTCTGTTGAAAAGAAATGATACAATTCGTCATCTACCAGAAAAATTACTAAGAGTTTTAGCAAATACATTTATGTTAAAAAGAGATGTTAAAAAGTATAGCCAGGCATGATGGCACACACCTGTAGTCCCAGCACTTGGGAGGCAGAGGCAGGTGGATCTCTGTGAGTTCAAGGAGTTCCAGGACAGCTGGGGCTACAGGGAGACCCTGCTTCAAAAAGACAAAAAAAAAGAATAAGTGGGACTGGAGAGATGGCTCAGTGGTTAAGAGCACTGACTTCTCTCACAAAAGACCCAGGTTCAAATCCTAACACTACTTGAAGGCTAACAACCATCCATAACTCCCGTTCCAAGGGATCTGACGTCCTCTTCTAACCTCCAAGAACATTGCACGACACAGGTGCACTTACATACATGCAGGCAATACACTCATACACACAAAAATAAAAATAAATAAAATTCTAAAATAATGAATAAGTTACTAATAAGAGAATTTTAGAAGATTCACCAGATCTACATTCTGAGGAATCTAACTTTTCCCACCCACCCCCAGTCACTGCCACCTCAGCTAGCCTTCCATGACCATATTTTTTATTTCTTTATTTCCAACTGAACAAAATTCTATATCAAAGGCAAAGATCATAGTTGCCTATCTTAGGATGACACCTAGAATAAGAAGAATATTCATAGCATGTTAGAACCTTCCATCTGTAGGGCCTTTCCCTGCTGCTTAGTTAATAGGGCAGGGCCTCGTCTTGGGTCTCATGCCAAACTTCACCTTCTAATCTTGTGGCTGAGCTTTTCTTAGGTCTCAAAGAAAGACGTCAACTATCCACTTTGTTCTTTCTAAGAAATGCACTCTTATTTAATGTAATTGTGTTGTATGTGTTCATGAAAGCTTTTTTCATCATTTATGCATCATTTTGTGTCTAAGAGAACACGAGACAAAACACCAATTTACCTCTAAAAATAACTGAGCAATAAAAACCTGTGGTCACTTCATTTTACATTTTTTATTTATTGTACTACTGTTGGCATGCCTCATTTAAGATGCGTGTGCATGTGTGTGTGTGTGTGTGTGTATGTGTGTGAATACAAACATTTTTAGGATTTTGTTTTTTACTTGCACTGCCTCTTTTGAAAAGCAATTTTTTTCAAGATTCTTATTTTGTCCAAGCCTAGATAAGGTACAATTCTAAAACTTTACAACTAAAAGGTCATTTTAAAATTAAGCTGTTACTACTGGCTTAGCCTGCTTAGGGCTTACAAAAGAAATCATGTAGACAGATGATGCTAATGTGTTTCATTATGTTATAAATATAATTTAGATTCAGTTCTTTCACAACTTGAGACAATAATTTATCACTGCACCTTCTCCCTGGAAGAGGGATAAAATATAAAATAATTTAGATAGATGCTCATTACATTATTCAACTGACCCAAAAGTAAAGGCAATAAACATAGGGTGAGTACAGAAATGCTTTACTTTGACCCTGCCTGCTGCCGCCTTTCTGGCAAGGTCAGTTGCTACGTGCCTGTTAGACATAGAATTAAATCTGTAACAAATAGTTAACTTTGCTAAGATATTACAGAAATATCTCCATATTTGCCTGTATTTAAAACTTTCAGATATTTAAGACCCAATGTCCATGTTTTCTGTGTTTAGATACAGCTTCCCGGGTTTTTCTTCTCCCTTTCGTTCTCTTTCTCTCTTTCCTTCTCTTTCCTTCTCTCTTCCCTCCCTCCCTCCTTCCCTCCCTCCCTCCTTTCTTCCCTCCTTCCCTCCCTCCCTATTTTGCATTTATAGCTAGCATGTTTATTGTCTGTTATGTAACTTTACCTTGCAACTTCCTTCCTTCTTTTCTTTTTCCTCTTTTAAAAAGTCCATGTGTATGAGTGTTTGCCTGCCTGTATGTAAGTGCATTACTTGCATGTGATGCCCACGGAGGCCAGAAGAGGGCATCATATCCTGTGAACCTGAAGTTATGGACAATTGTTAGCCACCATGTGGGTGCTGGAAACCAAACCTGGGCCCTCTGAAAGAGCAGCCAGTGCTCTTAATCACTGAGCCTTCTCTCTAGCCCTATTTCTTGGGTTCTCATTGAAATATAGTTTTTTTTTATTGTTGTTGTTTTGTTTGTTTGAAATAAGTATTTTATAAATTTAATAAGGAAAAACATTTAAAGGAACCATCAAATGAGAAAAAGAAACATACAAGTTAAGTATATATTTTTTGTGAAAAATAAAGAAAAAAAAGCCAGTGTTTTAGATGAGAAAGAATTTTAGATTGTAAATTAGTTTTTTTTCTAAGTTAAAGAATTGTTCCAATATGGAAATGGATAGATGAGGTCCATGGTTTATCTCAGTTGTCAACTTATGAGATCTAGAATCACTGGGAGACAGGCCACAAGCATGCCCATGGAGGACCATCTTGATCAGGTTAATTGAAATGGGAAGACCTGCCCACTGTGGGTGGCACCATTCCCTGGGCTGCATAAAAAGGAGAAAGTGAGCTGAGCACAGGCCTCCATCCTGCCCTGCTACTTGACATGGACACAATGTGACCAACTGCTTTTAAGACCCTTTCTCCCCTAAGTTGCTTTTGTCATAGTATTTCTATCACAGCAACAGAAAAAGTAACTCACTAAGTGGACTTTAATTAAAGATGGTTAAAATTCCTAACATCAGAATGTAATACTCTGACAGAACTGGTGCCTGATTCTCTGCTTATAACAAGGTGGTTCCCTTGAATAGTGGTCTGCTCTCAGTAACAGTTACTAAAAATTGGCTTCAAGAACAAGGATTTCACATTTTCTATTTTTAATCATTGTACTGAATGAGCCATTTAAAACTCGATGATTAGATTTTATCCAAATGCTAAGTTTGTATGTTTTCAAATGAAGTTAAAACCTTTACTTGCCAGATAGCTACTGACTTAGCAGTAAAAAATTCTATTAAAAAGAATTATTCCTATATATTTGGGACTGGAGAGATGACTCAGCAGTTAAGAGCACTAGCTGCTCTTGCAGAGGATCTGGGTTCATTTCCCACACCACATGGTGGCTAACGACCATCTGTATTTCCAGTTCCAGGGGATCCAGCACCCTCTTCTGACCTCTGTGGGCATTGTACAACATAAGTGCATGTATACACATGCAGGTAATATATTCATACACTAAAATAAAAATAAATAAAATATTTTTTTAAAAAAGAATTATTCCTACTTGGGGCATTCCTGCTAAATTACATAGCAATTGTGATACTATTTTCATGAACACATATTTAAACCTATTTGTAAAACTTGGCCTATTATACAAAATTTCCATTGCTTCTATGGTCTTCAGTCCTTTAGACTGATAAATGTATGACACAAATTGTGAAAATTAAGTGAAGTATTAGGCTTTCTTATCCAAAGATAATCCCATCAATATTTTAAAAATCTAAGATCTACCCCTTTTGGAAAACAGTTATCTCCTTATGAAATAAGCCCTGGATGTCCTATAAAAATGAATAAAAGACTATATGAGCCATATCTATTAAACATCACACACTATTACAAGGGGCTTTAAAACATAATAACTGAAAAATCAGAATTGGTTAGTCTTTCCACAGCAAGCCCCCAGGAGATAAAGAATTCACTGATCAAGCTAAAACCAGGTGATTTTTGAAAATTAGAAAAAAAGACATCATACAAAGATTTCCTTTAGCCTGGAGGGAAAGACTGTGTTGGGTATTTTTAACTTCCTGTGCTACAAAACTTCAGGAATTTAACTCTTAAGTTTGTATTTCTCACCTCAAACTTGTATCAATTTTTTCTGAGTTCCCATGCACGCAGACTTCCAAAAAATTGGATGATACTCATCTCCAGTTACATCAACAACCGAGGGCCCCAAGCAACTGAACTCAAACCCCCTCGGACAACATCTCTATGAATGCTCACTTTTTAATATTTCTTAAATTCTTTTATATTCAGATACTTAAATTGTCTAGATATTTGAAGTTTTCCATTGCATATTCCTAAGCGATAAAAATAATGCTAACCTTGTTTTCAGTAAAGCGACAGATGGCTATGATATGTCCTTTCATGAACTATGTCTTTGTTATGGCCACCTGTTTTCCAAGGCTTCATGCTTAAAATGATTCAAAGTTTTCATTGCTTTTTCATGCAAGAGTTTTCTCATTATTCAGAATAATTTGGATTTTAAAATCTAGGTTTCAGTTAACAAAGATTTATTTTAAATCTTTCAAAAGGAACTCATTTTTGTAGCGCCTCTACTTTAAGTATTAATTATTTTTATTTTATGTGTATGCATATATTACCTGCATGTACGTAAGTGCATCTGTGTTGTGAAATGCCCACAGAGGTCAGAAGAGGGCACTGGATTTCCCTGGAACTGGAATTACAGATGGTTATTAGCTGCTATGTGGGTGCTAGGAACTGGACCCAGATCCTCTGTAAGAGCAGCCAGTGTTCTTAACTGCTGAGCCATCTCTCCACCCCTGCCTATCTCTACTTTAAACCCAAAGTTCTAGAGCCAAAAAAAAAAAAACTTCTTAGTAAGAAAAAGGGAAGAACATTATCTGGGTCTACACAGTTGGGTTACTATGCTACTACTGATATTAAAGTTAAGGCTCTTGATAGCCCTACAACATACTGTATTAGTTACTTTTCTGTTGCTGTGATAAAACACTACAACCAAGACAACTTATAGAAATAAGAGTTTATTTTGGTTTATGGTTCCAGGGGGATAGGAGTCCATCATGGTGGGGGGGCATGGCAGCAGTGGCAACAGGAAGCTGAGCACACACATCTTCAACAACAAACACAAAATGGAGATAGTGCACCAAAGTGGGGCAAGGTTATGAACTCTCAAAGCCCTCCCCCAGCGACATGCTTTCTCCAGCAAGGCCGCACCTTCAGAAGGTTCCATGACCTCCCCCAAACAGTGCCACCAACTGGGGACCAAGTGTTCAAATATTTTACCCTCTGGGGGACATTTCTCATTTGAACCATGACACATAATCCAACTTCTGACTATCTTAAAGTAATTTTAACTCCATCAACTCCTATTAGGGATAGCCAAAGAGCTGAGTTGACTTTTCTTATTCAAATTATACAGAAACATTTAGTTTCCAATGATAATCAACAATGTCTCCAATGACAGTTCATGATGTTTTTTATCTTTAAAGTCCATGTTTCTTGATTAAATGAGTTTTTAAGGTATCCTATAGCATAGTTATCCAGAATTTTAAAAAATCTTAATGTTCATATTTTACCAATGAAAAGTAAGCAGGTAATATTATATAATAACTTCAGTTGGGGGGTCATACTTCCCTTTCTGATGATAAAATAATAAGATCTTCTGTGCTCACAAAAACCTTTGGAATCCTGATCACTCTCAAATTTGGCCTCTTGTTTCTATCCCTGTTACTAATAAGATTGGTGCATAGAGCAAGATAATTTCATTGAAAAGATGTTTAAAGTGATGCCATATTGTTATCTAGACCCTTCTCTAATGTAGCTTTCCATTTACCTTCCCAAACTAAAATCTGACGCAATCCCAAAATAAGATAAACATAATCATTAGTCAAAAATAAAAGTTATCATAATTAACATATTGAAGACCAATCTTTTCTAAAATTAAAACAAGCCACCTCTCATAGAGTAATAACTATAAAAATCAAACTAGTCAAAAGAATAACAACAATTCAAAGATAATAAGTAATTTCAAATATTCCAAACATAAGCTGTTTTATAATCACAAGTAACTGTATAGACACAGTTTTCATCCCCCACCTCTATGTCTGACCTAACATCCTAACATCCTTGTGACCATCAGGTGAAACCCTTTTGGACCATACTAACGAACCCCTAACTTCCACTAACCCAAAGGCTAAGAATATCATCAGATAGCATCTGAGGCCTTTAGCAAAAATCTCCATGTGGTATTCATTACTCTTCTGTAATAAAATGCCATGACCAAAAGCAACTTAAACAAGAGTTTATTTTGGTTTAAGTTTCCAGAGGGCTAGACTCCGTTACACGGGAAGGCACAGCATGGTGGCAGAAGCAGGAAAGTAGCTGATCATATTTTGTCCATACACAGGAAGCAAAGAAATCAGAACAGGAGGTGGAGTAAAGCTATAAAATCTCAAAGTCACCCCTTCAGAAAAGCTACACCTCCTAAAAGTTCTATAACCTCCCCCCACAGCTCCACCAATTGTGGAAGCAGTTCAAATACAGGAGCCTGAAAGGGACATTTCTCTTTCAAACCACCATACCTGCTTTGCTCTAATCTATCTGCCTGATATTTCCACCATTGTATTCAAAAAATGTCTTCACTTATGACTTTCTTTTGTTTCTTCTGTTAGCATAAAAACTTTATGAAAAGTTTACCACATTTTGGGGGTAAATTGATTCATGTTCCTAGACCATGATCACTCATCTCTGATTGCCTTTGAGGTAAGAGCCATATTTTTACATTGACACACTTTTGTGTGGACACCACAGGTGTCTGCTAAATCAGTTTTCTACATCATTGTGCATTTCATTACAGTAATATGTGGTCACTGAAAGGCAGCACATTCAATGTTGGTCCCGTAAGATGACAATGGGGCTGACTTATCATGACAGAGCTGCACATTCCTCACATGTCAGTGGCAATGCTTGTGTAAACGGACATCCTGTATCACCAGTTGTACAAAAGCACAGCACACACAGTTGTGAACAGTACACAGTATTTGATCACAAAAGTAACTACCATGTTATTGGTTCATGTGTTTACTATACATATTTTTATGAGCCTTTTTGAATGTATTCTTACTAACTAAAAAACTCTTACTGGGGCTGGAGAGATGGATCAGCAGTTAAGAGCACTGACTGCGCTTGCAGAGTACCAGTTTGATTCCAAGCACCTACATGACAGTTAACAACTGTCCGTAACTCCAGTTCCAGGGCATCTGACACTCTCTTCTGGCCTCCACAGGCATTGCATGACACGGGTACACTTACATGCATGCAGGCAATACATTCATACACACAAAATAAAAACTAATAAATACATTTTTTTTAAAGCTATCACTGGGATGGAGAGATGGCTCAGAGGTTAAGAACACTGAATGTTCTTGCAGAAGACCTGGGTTCGAATCCCAGCACCCACATGGCAGCTAACAACTGTCCATAACTCCAGTTCCAGGGGATCCAACAGCCTCTTCTGGGCTCTGCAAGCATTGCACGACATGGGTGCGCTTACCTACATGCAGGCAATACATGCATACATATAAAAATATAAAAATAATAAATAAATTATTTTTTAAAAAGCTATCACTGGACAGCTTCCTGGAGCCAGCAGTTTGCCTGGGTAAGTTTGGCTGTGCCCATTGTGCCTTGACTCCCTCAGCCCCATTCACCCTCCCAGTTCTATCACCCCATCTCTCTTCCTAGTAGAGTGACTGGCATATTTCCTGTCTTGGCACCCCAGACCTCTGGACTGACCTCTTTGCCCAAACTCTCCACTGCTTCCTGATCCTTTGCATCCAGACCAAACCAATTCCTCCCTCTAGTCCCCACCTCCCTTTGCATCTCTGGGTGGCCCAGCCCAAGGCTTCCCTGGAGCCAGCAGCTTGCCTGGGTAAGTTTGGCTGCTTAGCCCACTGCACTTTGACTCCCCCAGCCTCATTCACCCTCCCATCTCCCCCACCCCATCTCTCCTCCTACCCGGGGCACTGGCCCATCTCTTGTCATGACACCCCAGACCCATGGACCGACCTCTTAGCCCAGAATCCCCATTGCTTCCTGACCCTTTGTATCCAGACCAACGCACTTCCTCCCTCTAGTCCCCACCTCCCTTTGCATCTCTGGGTGGCCCAGCCCCACAGCTTCCTGGAGCCAGCAGGTGCCTGGGTAAGTTTGGCTGCTGTGCCCACTGAGCCTTGACTCCCCCAGCATTATTCACCCTCCCAGCACCCCCGCCCTATCTCTCCTCCTAGCAGGAGGATGGGCACTTTTCCTGTCTTGGCACCCCAGACCCTTGAACTGACCTCCTAGCCCAGAATCCCCACTGCTTCCTGATCCTTTGCATCCAGAGGAACCCAATTCCTCTCTGTACTTCCCAGGAGCCCTTGGGCCTCTTCTTGCCCTCACCTCCCTTTGCATCCCTGGGGGCCAGCATCTTTCCTGGGCCCTGCTTTCAGACCAGGCCAGCCCTCAAATTCCTGAGGCCAGCATCTTTCCTGGAGGGATCCAGACCTTAGGAGAAAGCCTGAGGACATCTGATCCTCATCCAACTTGGGCCTCTGTGGGAACTCCTGAGCAGCAAGATGAAAGTAATTTGGCCACTCCAATATAAAATCAAAAGAGAGAACCTAAAGCCTAGATAAACCAGCTTTCATGCCCAACAAGAAAACCACAAAGGCACATAAAGTTTACAAAAAGAAGCAGACTAAATGAATAAAGGAAGGCTTGAGTCTCACACAAGAACCAGAATCTACAAAAGAAATCCACATGTCAAAGTCAAAGAGAAAAAATAATAACATGAAAAATCAAAACAATATATCCCCACCAAGTACCATCGTCCTCTGAAGGAGTACAATGAGAACCCCCTAGAGATAACATAGGACATGGAACTCAAAAGAACAATTATAAACATGATAAAAGAATTCAGTAAATTTAAAGAACACACAAAGAAAGGTCTACATAGTGAGTTCCAGGCATGCTGAGGCTACAAGGAGAACCTGTCTCCAAGCCCCCAACCCCATGAAAACAAACAACAACCAAAATAAATAAATAAATAAATAAATAAATAAATAAATAAATAAATAAAAGAAATCACAATGGTATCATTATAAATATAAAATGGACAACAGAATATCAAGACTGGAAGATAAAGTGGACAAATTAGACCACTCAAGCAAAGATGATGAAAAATTTAAGAAAACACAAGAATGGAATATGCAGGAATTGTGTGACAACATAAAAAGACCAAACTCTGGTGCACCCAACTTCATAAAATCAGTACTACAGAACTTTTAGGTCAACAGGACAGAGAATTAACAGAGAGACATCTGAATTAAACAATACCATACATCAAACGGGCATGAAAGAATATACTTTCTCTTTAGTCCTCCATAGAACTTTCTCCAAAATCGACCATATACTGGGGCACAAAACAAACCTCAACAAATACAAAAAGATTGAAATAATTCCATGCATTCTATCAGACCACAATTCAATAAAACTTAAAATCAATGCTAGAAGAAACCCTAGTAACTACATGAACACATGGAGATTAAACAACACACTCATGAATGATGAATGGGTCAAAGGAGAAATTTAAAAAGAAACATGTTTCTGGAACTAAATGAAAAGGACAATACAATACAACAAAACCTCTGGGACACAATGAAAGCAGTCCTTAGAGAGAAGTTATAGCTTTAAGTGCCTACATTAAAAAATCAGAACACAAATAATTGACGCAATCTTGTAACTCAAGACACTTGAAAGGCAACAGCAAATGAAATCCAAACCCAGCAGACAAGAAGAAATAACAAAAATCAGGGCAGAAATTAATAAAATAGAAACAAAGAAAACAAATCAAAGAATCAACGAATCCAAGAGCTGGTTCTTTGAAAAGATAAACAAGATTGACAGACGGCTACCCCAGTTAACCAAAAGAAAGAAAGAAAGAGCACCTCCAATCAACAAAATCAGAGATGAAAGGGAAAACATCACAACAGACATAAAAAAGATCCAGAACATTATAAGCAAATACTTTAAAAACCTATATGCTACTAAATTTGAAAACCTAAAAGAAATGGACATGTATCTAAAAGCATGGGAACCACCAAAATTAAACCAAGAAGAGATCAACACCTTAAACGGACCCATAACACATAAGGAAATTGAAACAGTAATACAAAACCTCCCTGCTAAAAAAAAGCCCAGGACTAGATGGATTTACAGCAGAATTCTACCAGGCATTTAAAGAAGAGCTACATCCAATACTACTTAATTCATTCAAAAAGATTGAAATGGAGGGAGAACTTCCAAATTCCTTCTATGAAGCCAGCATCACTCTAATACCAAATCCAGGTAAAAATACAACCAAGAAAGAAAACTATAGACCCATATCCTTAATGAACATAGATGCAAAAATTCTCAACAAAATACTTGCAAACCACATACAGACATATATCAAAAAGATCATCCATCATGATCAAGTCAGCTTTATTCCAGAGATGAAGGGATGGTTTAATATACATAGCTCAATAAATGTCATAAATTATATAAATGGACTCAAAGACAAGAACCACATGGCCATCCTAATAGATACAGAGAAGGCCTTTGACAAAATTCAACCTGCATTTATGTTCAAAGTCCTACAGGGAATTGGACTGGAGGGAACGTACCTTAACATAATTAAAGCCAAATACAACAAACCCACAGCCAACATCATTCTAAATGGGGAAAAACTGGAAGCATTCCCATTAAAATCAGGAACCAGGCATTATCTCAGTCCACTGTCTCTACTCCTTTTGAACATAGTGCTTGAAACTCTTGCAAGAGCAATAAGACAAGAGAAGGAAATTAAAGGAGTACCAATTGGAAAAGAAGAAGGCAAACTA
>NW_008357051.1:517910-518532 GCF_000622305.1 Nannospalax galili
ACCCATCCATGGATTAGAAGAATTAATATTGTGAAATGACCATCCTACCAAAAGCCATTTATAGATTATATGTAATGCCAATCAAAATCCCCATGACATTCTTCAGAGAGCTGGAAAAAAATCATTCTAAGATTCACATAAAAGCACAAAAGACCTTGGATAGCCAAAGCAACCCTGACACCAAGAGCAAAGCTGGGGGGTTATTATACCAGACTTTAAACCGTATTACAGAGTATAAGTCATAAAAACAGCATGGTACTGGCACAAAAATAGACCTGTAGATCAATGGAACAACACTGAAGACCCAAATGTGAGTACATGCAATTTCAGCCACTGACACTTGACAAAGAGGCCAAGAACATTTACTGGAGGAAAGAGCATGTTCAGCAAATGGTGCTGGCAAAACTGGATCTCCACGTGTAGAAGAATAAAACTAAATCCCTATCTTTCACCTTGCACAAAAGTCAACTCCAAATAGATCAAAGACCTCAATGTGAAACTGGAAACCCTGAAACTATTAGAAGAAAATGTTGGCAGTAACTTACAGGATATAAGTGTAGGAAAGGATTTTCTAAATCAGACAGAAGTTGCTCAGGAATTGAGGTCAACAATCAGTAAGTGG
>NW_008357051.1:518769-519559 GCF_000622305.1 Nannospalax galili
CCATGAAACATCTTAAAAGATGTTCAACATCACTAATAATTAGGGAAATGTAAATTAACACCACTTTAAAATTTCATCTTACCCCAGTCAGACTGGCTAAGATCAAGAGAATAAATGATACCAAATGTTGGAGAGGATGTGGGGAAAATGGAATGCTCATCCACTGCTGTGGGGCTGCAAACTTGTTCAACCCCTATGGAAAGCAGTGTGGAGAACTCTTAAAATATTAAAAATGAACATACAATTTGACCTGGTTATACCACTCTTTGGCATATACCCAAAGAACTCATCTTATTGCAAAGATACTTGTACATCCATGTTTGTTGCTGCTCTTTTCACAATAGCTAAGAGATAGAAGCAACCTCAGTGTCCCTCAACTGATGAGTGGATAATGAAAATGTGGTTCATTTGTATGATGGAGTTTTAGCAGTAAAGAAAGATGAAATCACGAAATTTGCAGGCAAATGGATGGAGCTAGAAACTATTATACTAAGTGAAGTAACACAGACTCAGAAAAAACAAAACAAACAAAAAAAATGACATGTGTTCTCCCTCATATGTGGATCGTAGCACCAAATCCTTATAAGTGAGTATGCATCCAGACATAACTACAGGAGCCAGGATAATCTAAAGGAACCAGGGTGGTAAAAGAGAAGAAAGAATCTAAAAGAGAAGAACAGTAAGAAACAGGCATTAATAAGGGAGATATGGATAAAAATGGGGTTATTTTAAGGGAGGGTTATACAAGGAATCTTGGGGATAAAGGGAAAGAAGGAGCTCAAGAGAGGTG
>NW_008357051.1:519573-589445 GCF_000622305.1 Nannospalax galili
CCAAACCTTACTGACAAATTATACATACAACCAGCTTAAGGACCATAATATATGTCTAGGCAAGGTTTACCTGAGAACATTTGGTCTTTGCCCAAGCTTTATCTACATAACACATGGTAATTAAAAGTACCAGACTGGTAGAACTAACCTTCTTGGATGTCTAACAGCCATACTTTGAAGCCTAACTAATTTGGTCAGAGGGACATAAAAGACAGTTTTTGCTTCTTTCCCTCCTAGGTCGACTAGTTCCAGGGGACTATGAGCATCTCTCAAAATGTCCTATAATGGTGATCAAGGAAGCCATGGAGACCCCACCAAATGGACTTGAACCAGTGTCCAGTCTACAAAGAGGAGGGTCAACACAGAGGAAACATTTCCTCCATGTTTCCAAGTAAAGCCAGCCATAATTGAGCAGGACCTTTGACTTATCTTCACATAGATGGGACAGGTAAAAGAAAGGAGCCAGGGGCTCCTCCCAAGCCCATGTGACTCCTGACCAACAGATCCTCAAATGATCTTAATAGTAAAAATAAATTGGTTTATCTGGACCAACTGTATGGTCTTAAACACCCAAAAGGAGTGTATAACCAAAGATTAAAGGGATCAATATAGTTCTTTAAGAGTCCATGTGTATAGCTAAAAGCTACATAACAAGAAACAATACCAGACAGGAGATACCTTCCTTTGAGTTGCTGGCCAGGGTGGCCCAAGAGCATTCCAGACAGTAACCCAGCATAGAACTGGGAAAATGAACAGCAGACCCCAATCTTATTTAAAGGGATATTGGCAACTGATTGCTGCCCCATGAGGAAGAGCTGATCATCCTAAAACAAGGAACTCTAGGTAGGCTGACTAGATTCAGCGGATGGTCGAACACTGGAGAATGGCTGGGGGTGCCAACAACACAGGAGACAGTAACAGGGATTGCAGAGTATATGGGCTCCAGTGGGGGAGGGCGGCTAAGAAAGGGTGCTATTTCGGATGTGGGTATATAGATGAATAAGATTTGTTTGGGATGTTCTGTATGAAATACACACAAAAAATCAACAAATAAAAAAATGAGTTATATTTGAGGAAGAACCATAAAAATTTGCTTTGTGTTAATTAGTAGAGGTGAAACACATTACCACTGAAATCTACCCAATGATTTTATATCCATGCTCAGGTGGATCTCAGAAAGTTACTGATGGTGACTAGAAATAATCAGATACATAGAGATTAGAGATGCATGTGCAAACATCCAAGTGTTAGTAGCATTAAAAATGAGTTTTTCTGTGTGAAACAGTATATTTTAAAATGAAATGGAGATCTTTTTTAAAGGTTAAAACCTCATTCAATTTTATGTCTTATAGGGTTTATATTGAGCTTAATATTATATAACTGTATTAATTCAACCATGAACCTAAAAATTTAGTCAATATTGAAAGAGATGCATCTTTGCTCTGGAAATCGTTAGTAAATATGTTAATGCTGTAATGAAATGCTTCTTCTAATCATGTGGTCATTAAATAAATAATTTTTTAAAAAGCTATCACTGTGAGGCCTCATGCATCCATCCAGTGGTTATGGTGTCTCTTGGTTGAATCCAGGGACCAGGAGTTCAGTTGATCTGTGTGCTCTGGTTTTGGTTTCAGTTTTGATGTTGATGGGATTGCCTCTTATGAATTCTCAGAGGATAGGATATCCCATGGTGAGCAGCTTTTTCAAGTCTCATTTGAAATCCTTTTCCCATATGAAAACATTTGAATACCTTAGTAACTCAGAGTGATTCCTCACAATATTTAAACATCCAACAAGCACAATAACCATCCACAATGCAATGATGGCGTTTCATCCAGAGGCTGTGGAGCCCTTGGAGACCTGTCTTTCAACCTGTAGAAGCCCCACCAGCATCTTGCCCTTGCTTGCCCTTGGCAGCCTGGCAACTCCAACATTCTCAATTATCCAGAGGCCTTTACTTCAGACTATCTCATCGACTTCCAGGTTGACTGTTTTATCTGTACACGTGGGCCTATTTTTCAAAGAAATCTAGCGATGCCTTTTCTGAGACTTGTTACTGAAGGTCCCTTCCCAGATATCAGCCACAAGAAGCTTAAGTCTTCCCTTTGATTGGGATGTGATAAGCTGTCTAGTTGGATAGCAAAGGCATGGGTGACTCCTGGGGTTCAGTTGTTCAGGGCTCCACTCCTGGATTTGTCATGAGTTCATTGCAAGTGAGAGAGATGTGAGGTAAGCTCCTCCTTCTGGGCTAAGGGCCCTCTTCCTGCTACAAAAGAAGGCCGCTGAAGCTGCTAGCATCCCAGTAGCCATAGCAACAGTGGACCACATGGCAGATGTTTGATGGACATCGGACATTTTCTGGTGTTAAGTGTTCTTCATCCTTTCCTCCATACCTCTGTTAGATCCTATTCAGACCAGTGGCATTGAAGGTCTCCCAGGGGAGCAACTCAGGCTGGGAGACCTGCAGCCAACAGCATTAATTAAGCCTCTCATCATCCCAGAATATTTTGCATTGCCAGGTCCAGGAAGCCAAAAAAAGACCTCCTAGGGAGGCTCTGATGAGAGAGATTGCTAAATCAAACATCAGAGATGGTGTGCTGCAGTTCACAGTTGGTTGCAAACAGGACTCAGCAGAAAATACTCATGGTATAGAGCAGGGACATAACCAATAACTACAGAAGAGTCAATATAATAAAATGGGGCTTGTATAGCAAATGGCGTCCCTTCAAAACTGCTAGAATTCCCAAGTGAGATGATTATGTGAGTTATTTAATTATTGAGTGCTTGTTGCATGCAGGCATGGGTGATGGCGTGCAGCCTCTAAAGATGTTTGTTTGTTGCATGAATCCACATCTCCTGGGGATAGATGAAGAGGAACCCAGAAGGATTAGCAGGGATCAACTATATAACAAAGGGTTTAGATTTAAGTTGTCTCTGGGGTCTGTCCATGGAGAACTTTTGAAAGGTGAATGTGACTGCCAGGATTAGCTTTGGGTTTCAGAAACATCCTTTTTGACGGATTTTGAAAGGATTAGAGAAGGTAACTACTGCTTTGACCAAACAAATGGTATTCTAAAATTTCTGCAGCCAGTTCTTAAGAGAATGTGTGTGCCTTTCCTGTGTGCCATACTGGGGGATGCTCTGGCTACTAGAGAGGCCACATGGAGAAGGACCCAGTGCACCTGCTGATGCTCTAGTTGTGTTTCCTGTGGTGACCTGCACCAGCTGCTGGCCATGTGAGTAAGTTACTGGGCATTCCAGCCCAGCCAGACCCCAAGATGACTACAGCCCCCAGATGATATCACACTGAGCAGGAAAACCACCAGCTGAGCCCAGCCAACCTACAGAATCACACTATGTAGAAAAAAGTAATTGTTCTAAGGCACTGAGTAGTGGGTGGTGTTCTGTGCAGGAGTGGGTAAGTGGTAAATTGGGAGGAGGGTTAGAGACCCAGACAGTACTCATGCCTACAGCTCAACAGAAAAGAACTGGCTGGAGATCACAGCTTCAGGGTCATCCTGCCAGTGGAAGCTGTAGAGGAAGTCCCTGACACCCTTTCTCATGAGTGCCCAGAGTCCCACTATCCCACAGCCAGTATTTGCTGAATCAAATCTTCCACATAACAAAAAACACTCAAAACTCACTCTTTTCTAGATCTAAGACAGCAGGTTTCCTGCCAGGAATTGTAATTTCTTCACGCTCTAAGCACACTTATTCCCCCCAATTCAGAGCCAAACGTGTCCTTGTGGACACTACATCTGGTACTCTTGACCTTCCAAAGATAAGATTTGAACTCAGAAAACACAGGTGTGGGTTCAGGATGATGACAATGTTTCTAGTGGCCTCATGTCCCTTCTGAGCCTAGGCATCTTCATCTATGTTTGTGTGTGTGCAAGTGTGCGTGTTTGTATACATAAGTATTATGAATAATCCCTGACTACCCTAAGGTTATTACCCCTGCCAGGGTGTGTGTATGTGTGTGTACATGTGTGCATGTGTGAAGTTGCTGCAGATCAAACAACGTAATAAACATGGGCTGCAGTGCAGCCCAAAGATCACTACCAGAGCACAGGGCTCTCTCAAGCTGGACACAGCATCCCTCCCTGCCACACCTCTATTCTCCCATCTTCCCTCTCCCCCTACATCTCCCCCCTCCCAGCCTCCTGTGTCTGCCCCTGGTGGGAAGCAACTCTGAACCTGAGAAATAGGACAGCTCCATTCTTGTGTTTGCAGAGCGGGAGCATCCAGTTTACAGCCTCCTTGCCAGCCCTGGAGAAAGGTGAAGGGGAAGGAAGCAAAGGGTTAGTACATGTGTGTGCCCGTGGGTGGTGTGTGTGTGTGTGTGTGTGTGTGTGTGTGTGTGTGTGTGTTAGGAGGGGGAGGGAGGAGCAAGGGTAGTGTATGTGTGTGTGCGTGTGTGTGGTGTGTGTGTGTGTGTGTGTGTGTGTGTGTGTGTGTGTGTACACAGAGCTTTAGTAATGGCCTCACACAACCTGAGGTTGTCACCTGCCAGGGCCCTCCTGGTGGGTGGTGAGGCGGGTCACATGGTGGCGGGGAGAGTGTTGAGATTGACATGGCCCCCGGTCAGCCTCCGCCTCTGACGTCTTCGCAGCCTTCCTTCCTCCTGGCTGGCTTCGTCCCCGCCCTCGCGTATCTAGAGGACTGGAGCGCTTTAGTAATGGCCTCACACAACCTGAGGTTGTCACCTGCCAGGGCCCTCCTGGTGGGTGGTGAGGCGGGTCACATGGTGGCGGGGAGAGTGTTGAGATTGACATGGCCCCCGGTCAGCCTCCGCCTCTGACGTCTTCGCAGCCTTCCTTCCTCCTGGCTGGCTTCGTCCCCGCCCTCGCGTATCTAGAGGACTGGAGCGCCGGGCAGGAGCCGGAGCAGCAAGCAGAGAGAGGCGGGCTGGGAGCACAGGGCGAGCCCGGCGGGTAGCAGGCACCATGGTGCTGTCGGTGCCTGTGATCGCGCTGGGCGCCGCGCTGGGCACCGCCACCAGCATCCTCGCTCTGTGCGGGGTCACCTGCCTGTGCAGGCACATGCACCCCAAGAAGGGGCTGCTACCGCGAGACAGCGAGCCAGACCCGGAGAAGGCGAGGCCTGGCGTGCTCCAGCCGACCCAACAGGTGAGCGTGGGCCAGGCGGGGTGACCGGCTGCGTGGGGGACACCGGGTAGGGGCGGTCGCCTCCCACTTTGCCAGACGGAGCTTGTTGGGGAGAGAAACAGCAGACTCCCTGAGGGGGATCGCGACCAGAGTGAGGGAGGGACATGAAGGAGAATTGGGGATGAGCGGCTTGAGGGGGCTGGGAGAGGAATAGGGGTGCAGTGTACAGAGAGGGAGCTGTGAGCCTTAGGAAGGAATGTGGGAGAGGCAAGGAGGGGGCCTGCAGGGTTAGGGCACCCTGCAAAGGACAGTGGGGAGAAGCCTGCAGAATCAGGGATCACAGGAAGTGGGGTCTGCCAGGGCGAGCAAGGAGACTGTGGGACAAACATAGAGCTGAGAAAAAGCCAGAGAGGGAGTGGCGTCCCCTCCCTATATACCCCCCAGCTGGGCAGCAGGAACAGTAAGAGTACCTGGAGTCTAGAGATAGCCAAAGAGAAGAAGCCTGTAGGACCCTCCCCCACCCAGCAGCTGAGCCGCAGCCTCCCTCCTCCACAGCTCTGGAGACCGGTGGGCTTTCATCCCCTTCCTCTACCGCCTCCAGAGCCCCTTGGGTTGGAAATGGGCCGTGGGTTGTGCACCCCAGGCAAGCAAGGCAGCAGGGTCTGGAAGGTTTCAAGGGAGCCCTCTGGGATGCTTCTGAGGTGGGGAACAGTGCTCCCTGCAGAGCCAGAGGAAGGCTGTCCCTGGATCCAGGGTGCATCACTAAACCCCCAAGACCCCCTAGATCACCTGGTTTTAGGGCTTTGTGGGAGCATCTTGCCTTGATCCCAGCATCCTTTTCTTAGTCAATTAATTATTCAAAAGCCCTGGGGACCCAGCGTGGGGCCAGTGTCATTGGTCACTGTAGTTAGAGTGAAGGGAAATGGCTGCTGTCCTTGAGGCACTTAGAATCGGAGGAAAGTGACATTGACACTGGTAAACAGAAGCTGGTGGGCAGGGAATATCAGCCTGGAATGAGTGGGAAGTGGGAGCAGGGGGCTCCCCAGTGGCCAGGGAGTGGCTGGCTGCCTCTCAACCTTCCCTCCCATCTGGTATGCCTGAGAGACCTGAGAGACACCTGAGGGACAGATGGCCACTCTGCTGCTGCCTTTCAGTAGCGGCTCTAGGCCCTGCCCCTTCCCAGAGAGAAAAGCTGGGAACAGTCAGGGTAAACAACCTCTAGGGGCTTGGGTCACTCTGTCTACTGACCCCCAGAAGCCCACACAAAGCTGATCATCTGTTAAAGACACACCACCTTGCATCTCTCCGCTATTTAAACCCCTCCACACATTTCATTAGAATAAGTCACAGCGGACCCAGACTTAGGTACCAGACCTGGCATTGTTTAAGAGCTTTACCAGCATTAATGCATTTAACAAAGGAACTAAGTGGCAACCCAACTCACAGACTGGGAAACACATTCAGAGAGGGTAAGAGACTTGCCCAAGGCCACATAGAGAAGTTTTTGAGTTCAGCTGTCCTTTGCAGAGCTGGTCTGATTTTGGAGTCCTCTCAGTGAGTCTTTGCCTCTCTAGACTGATGATTATTCTTCTAAGACCTTAAACTCTTGTTGCCTCCCTTCTCATTTTCCACACAGATGGCTTCATCTCATCCTTTAGGTCCCTCTGTTTAAATGTCTACTTAGGATTTTGCTTACTGGCCCATGACACAAATGTCCCCGTGACCACCTCCCTTATCATCCCTTCCAAAGCCTTTTACAACCCTCCTTACATTAACTGATCATCCACATTCTCCACGTGCAGAGTATTTATTCCCAGCATCTGGAAACTAATACTTGTGCAATAAGAAACCACAGGTAAACAAGGCCATCCCAGTGCCCAGTGGCTGATGTTAGCCTGGCAACTGCTCCCTCATGGGTATAGGGGCTGTGTCTGCTGTCTGGCTCTGCAGAGGCTCAGCTACACCAATGGATATCTGTTGAGACATGACACCTGTCCATCCACATTCCCTCTCCTGGGTCCCAGAGACAGGGAATGTGGCAAAGGAGGCTAAATCTATAGGTGTGAATGTGAAACCTGAGATCTCAAGAAGGCTTTGTGGTCATGGTGTTCTGATTCATTCACCAACTGACGTAGATAAAGTAACTGACAAAAGACAACACAGTTGATTTGAAGAAGGTCCAGGAGTCAGAGTGTCAGGTGACTGAGACAGTCAGGAAGGGTCTTTGAAGTGTTCCCAAAAGAGAGAGGTTGTGGTGCTGGGGAGAGGGGAGCTGTATTTTTCTGTGTCTTGAAGCTTGTTATATCCAAAATCTGGGGTGTTTGTGGGGTGTGGCATCTCTGCTTTGTGTATTTAGATCTCACCGCTATGTTTGGATTCATAGGCCAGGCCTGGGAATCTGATTTCTGACTTGGAGGGGTTAAACAAAATTAAGATTTATATTGAAAAAGAACTTGTAGGTCTTTTCAGGAGTTTGGGTCTATAGACGGAGTTAAGTGAGTCAAGGGGAAATATCACATTTTTGTTTTTATTTGTCTCTGAGACTTGCCATTTCTATAAGTGGGTGTATAAACAAGAAAGCATGGTAGTATGCCTGATCCTAGAGATTTTGTCTTCAACGGAAGTCATAGACAGTTCTGGAACATGCCGCTGCCCTGGCAGATAGTCCCAATTTCATTTACTCATGCTCTTGTTCTAAGTCATGGTATTTATTAAGTCCCTGCTCCCTCTGTATTTACTGCATTAATAAAGAAACACACATACAGCTGTTTCACAGATAGGTCCCTTTGTACTGCCCTCCTGGATATTGTCCCTCCACACTCGTGTTCTGCCTTTGGTGGGGAAGGTGCACAAAATTCAGTCTTCCTTCATGGCCCGTTCCTGGTCTGGAAGGATCGCCAGGGATACCCCTGTCCTCAGTCCAGCCTGGGAAGCTTGTCGTGATGGTGTAGTGATTTGATGGTTTGAAAGAGGATCTGGTCAAGGAAGCAGACTGAGCCAATTCCTTCTCTTCACAGCTGTCTCTGAATTCATTTGCAAGCAGCCTCAGACCCCTGCTTTCTGTCCCCTGGTATTTCCTCTTCCTACGTGTTCCTGTAGGCCCTTCTGTCACTTCTGGTTCCTTTAGAGCAAGCCTCCTTTCTCTCTGTGTGGAGCCTCTGGGTACACAGAGAGGCCTGCCCTCTCTAGGGCTCCAAACCCTGAAGCTGCCTCCCAGCAGAACCATAACAGAGCCCTGTATTCAGGTAGTTTTCATTTTATGATCCTATTTCCCCTCACCTGGCATTTACCTGGTTCTCAGATACCTTTGAGGTTCCAGAGGACCTAGGGCTGTCCTCTGAAAGGCACCATATAGTCAAAGCCTTTAGTGGAGCTACCTGACCTACAGCATTGGTCACTGCCTCTTCTGTCCACACCCTGCTCCCTACTGCCACATGCTACCGACTCATACAATTCTTTCCTTCCAACAGAGTTGGAACACAAAAGTGGTTTCTCAGTGGAAGCCTGTTTCCAAGTTTTTATGGAATGACTAAGTGCTGAATTTGTGTCAAACAATATACTAGGTATAGTGGAATCCTTTTCCCCAAGGTTATGAGTGTGTCCTTCACTTTTCCCAAGTCTCTGACGATGTCTGCTGGGAAGAGGAGCCCATGCTAACCCTACAAGTGTATGCTGAATGAGGACATCTTACTGTATCAACACTGAATAGGAAGGCCAACCCACAAAGAAAGACATACAGACAAGGACCCACTGATAGGAAACCTGGAGCAGGGCAATGCATGTACAATGTTACCCTGCAGGACAAGTAACAGGCAGGGTGGTTTTGGCTGAATGGGAAAGCCAGGAGCATCTGGGCTTTGATTCCTGCTCTACCTCTGGATGTAGGTCACATAGTTTATTTCCTTTAAAATTCACCCAGCTCTGCATTTATGATTTGTGTGTTTTACTGTAAGTGACTGTGTATCAGGATGGTGCTTATTAAAAGCTAGCTCATTGTGGCCTGATGTTTGTGGACATTGTGAGGGTCAAGCCAGTACTTTCATTACTGGGAGGTCCAGGTTTTGTTTGAGATGCCTGAGTGGTCCTTTATGTGGTCCATTTCAAGCTGCTTCTAGACTCCACTTGTTGCTAATTCTCCTGTTACCGCCTCTCTAAGCATAGAAGACTCTCTTCTAGGGACTGGGACCTCAACATCATCAGTGGGACCTCAGGTTCCCTTTATTTGTTCTGTCCTTTCCCAAACTTCAGAGTAGCACCCCCAGACTGCTTGTCTTCATTATACCTTGAGAGTGAGCTGGGCCAAGCACAGGTAGTGCATCACATGTTAATTACCTTCCTCATTAAAGGTTCATGAGCATACCCTGCATGGCAGACAGCACTGAAAGACAGGCACACTCTTCCTGAGAAGAAGGGAGACAGGTGATGCAGCAAGCAGTGGCTACGAAGTGCTACATGATGGGAATCATTCAGGGAACTGTGGGAAACCCTAAGGTAATGCGACCTAAAGACCAAAGCACAGCCTTCTCCAGTTAGGCATGCCTCCTCCCTAGAAGTCCCTTTGTCTATTGCTGATCACTAGAGGTCCCATGAATTGCTAACTCCACTCCTGGAACTGATTTGACTCTAGCTGCTTTAAGGTCTGACCTCCATGGATTCTTGGTCTTTTACTTGTCTATTAAGGTTGTTTGATGGTGGTGGCAGGGATGAGACTTGAACCCAAGGCTTCTTACATGCAAAGTAGATGTTCTATTACTGAACTACAGTCTCATCCCAATTCTTGTGGGGTTTTTTTGGGGGGCAGAATCATTTGTTTGTTTCCCTGTAGCTCCAGCTGCCCTGGAATTCACTATATAGACCAGGCTGGCCTTGAACTCACGAAGATCCACCTGCCTCTGCCTTCTGAGTGCTGAGATTAAAGATGTGAGCCACCACACCTGATCAGTTCTCAGTTTTAAAAAGATACATTTCTTAGCTTTCTGTTAGCTAATTGCCTGACTACTAACTATTCCATTCACATAAATAACATTGAAAGACCCACACAGAATAGCAAAAGATGGGGCTATAACGGCATCTATATATCCTCTTTGTATGCACTAGACACTGTTATTGCTTCCATTTTACAGGTGAGAAATATGAACTGCAGAGAATTAAATAACCTATCCAGTGGGAAAGTCAGGAACCAAATTTAGGAATTCTGGCTTCAGAGTCATATGTTTGATCACTTAGCTGGAGCTTTGTAGAAAAACAACTAGTCAAAATTTTGTTGAAACCAGGTGTGGCAACGCTATGCTTTTAATCCTAGCACAGGAGAGGCAGAGGCAGGCAGATCTCTGTGAGTTTGAGGCCAACCTGGTCTACACAGTGAGTTCCAGGCCAGCCAGGGTTACAAAGTGAGAGTGTCTCAAAATTTTTTTGTTGTTGTTGAAGGCACCACTGTTGCCCCAGATATGTGAACAAGTGTCTGTGAATCTACATCAGGTCAGCTTTAGAAACCTCTCTCTATACTTGTGATTACCCTCTGTTTTGTATACTCCTCAGCGCCAAGCATTCGGTACAGCTGAGGGCCCTCCAGGGAGATGTTCCACAGTAAACATGTTTGGGCTGGTTGCTTAGCAACAGCAAAGCTAGTATGAATTTTTCAGCCAGAAATTATCATAGATTATTTCAGGGAGATGAGTACACAACTTCAGAAAGTGCTAGGTTTCTCAAAGCACTCAGAAAGTGGACCTCTGTGTCTGTACCCATCAGTCCCTTCCTAATGGCAGGTCCTTACCTGTCACACTCCTGATTCCTTCCCAGTTTCTCCTTTGGTATATTATGTATATAAGTCAGTGTGATGGTCAGTGTTAATTATCAACTGGACAGAAACTAGAATCACCTGGGAAATGTGTCTCTGGGCATGCCTGTAGGGGATTATCTTGATTTAATTATTTGAGGTGGAAAGACTTGCCCACTGCAGGGGGCCGGGGAGGGGGAACACCATCCTCTGGCTGGGATACCAGGCTGTGTAAGTGGCCTGTCTTCTGGGTCTGACGCTCATCATCCTGTGGGTCTCTTCTCTCCCTTTGCCTTAAGCCCCTCTGACTTCTTCAGCTGTCTCCTGCACTGGAGCCAGACAGCCTCTCAAGTCTTCATGCATCTCAGGCTGTTTGGGAGCTTGGCCAGTATCTAAAACCCTAAGCATACAATGCTTCCTATAGGGGCTAGCAAAACTGGATGGAGGACCATCAATTCCACTAGTAAGAGTCATGAACCATACTTCCCTAGCTACTCTTCCTGTTTCTGGGGTAAAATGCCATGACACAAAAGCAACCTAAGGGAGAAAGGAATTATTTTACTTTGCAGTTGAAGGTATAGTCCATCATGGTGGGGAAGTCAAGACAACAGGAGCTTGAAGCAGCTGGAAGCAGGATGAAGATAAAGAGAAGCAGAGACAAAGGCAGACTGACTACTCCTGAGTCAGGACCCAACAGGAACAGTCAGAATAGACTGAGATGAGCCCTTTCCTGGGCACCCATTAGCCCACAGGGGCATTGCGACTTTTCCCTCTTGGTCATTGTCAGTACAGCTGCTCTGCATGGACTTATTTATGCTAGCAGATCTTGGGAAAGCCTGTTTTAAGGATGGAGAAGAAGAGCATAGTAGAGGTGAATTTTAACACCTGAGACATTCTCTGTACACATTGGAACCAATACACCTGCACATACAAGAGACCCACAACCAGTTTATCAGAACTAGTGTTAGCAGAGCTGGAGACAAAAACAGGAGGATAGTCCTCCCTTCCTTTCCCCCTTCCTCTCTCCCTCTTTCACTTCTTCCCTTGATTACGTTTACTGAGTGCATATTATGTGCCAGATTCAGTGCTGGGGGATGGGCCTGCAGTAGTAGATACTACCTCAACAGCCACTCAGTGACCCACTCTCTGTGCTTAGAAGCTTATGGTGTCATAGGGGATTGGACCACAGTTCACAGAAGGGCCAGTGTTCATAAAGAACAGAGAGCTGTGATCAGGCTGGGAGGCCAGTGGGGCTTGGGCAAGCAGACCACTGTACACCACGGTCAGGTTCACCCACTTCTGTATTTTCTAATGCCTCTGTGGACTGTGTATGGATTTTAGTTTTGATGTGTTTTTTAAAGGTAAAATTCATATAAAACTAATCATTTTAAAGTACATGAATCAGTGTCATTTAGCACATTTGCTTTGTTGAGCAATAACTACCTCCATCTTGTTCTAGAACATTTTCATCATCCCAAAAGAAAACCTCATGCCCACTAAGCAGTCAGTCTCTAGCCCTCCCTTCTCCCTAGGCCCTGGAATCTACCGTCTGTTGTCTGTTCTCATGGATTTTCTTATTCTGGAAATTTCATAAAAATAAAATCATTTTGTATGTGGCCCTTTGTGTCTGGCATCTTACATTTAGCATAATGTTTTTTTTCTCTTTTCAAAATATTTGTTTTTTAATTATGTGTATAGATGTATATCTGTGAGTGGGTATGTGCATATGAGTGCAGTGCCCAAAGAGACCAGAAGAGGGTGTTGGATCCCTGGAGCTGGAGCTGTAAGTGGCCTTGAGCTGCCCAATTTGGGTGCTGGGAACTAAGTTCTGGTCCTCTGAGAGAGCAGTATGTGCTTAGAAGCACATACTGGCTCTTAACCACTGAGCCATCTCTCCAGCCCCATCAAATGTTTCTAAGGTTCATCAGTGTCATAGCATATATAAGTACCTTGTTTTGTGACTGAAAAAAACTCCCCTGTGCACACATCCCTAATGTTATCCTTTCCTTAGGTGAAGGGCACTGAGGCTCAATCTCCCTTTAGTCTACTGAGAGTTATACTGCTCTGAACTTTGCAACAGTGTTTGAGTTTTTGCCTTTGATTCTTTCAGGTATAATACCCAGAGGTGTGGAATACCTGGGCTATATGATAATTCTATATTTAAACTTTTGAGGATTCCAGAGTTTTTTTCCATGCATTCCATAGACACTTTGCCGTTTTCTATCCCCCACCAATATTTGGAAATCCAGTTTCTCCAACTCTTTGCCTTCTGTCCTGATTTTCCTTCTGTTTTTGTCAGGACCTTAGTGGGTGTGAAGTTGTTCTGGTTCAAATGTAACAGTCACCTCTAGGCTCACATGTTTTAACATGTGGTCTCCAACTGGCTGAGCTGTTTTGGAATGTTGAGAAGGTGAGGCCTTGCCAGAGGAAGTAGGTCACTGGAGGTAGGCCTTGGGGTGTTATAGCCTAACCCCACTTCCTGTCTGCTCTCTGTTTCCTGACTGCAGAAGCAATCTGACCAGCCGTCTCACACTCCTGCACCATGCCTTCCTCACCATGAGGACCAGATCTCCTTAAACTGTGAGCCAGAATCAATCCATCCTCCCTTAAGCCACTTCTGGTCTGGTATTTGGACATAATAATGAGCGCAGTAACTAATACAGAAGTGGATCTCATTGGGTTATTTTCTAAGCTTTTCACGGAAACTCATTTTAAAATGATTCTCATGTTTTTGTTCTGATTTACATTCCTGAAACATTTAACTGGCAAGTTTTTAACAAATTGCTATTTGCACTGAATACTTATGAAAATGAAACACACCTGAGACACAGTTCACTGCTCAGGAGTCTCAGAAGCGTGCGACAGTTGAGAAAACTGTACCCACTGCTCTGTTCCTTAAACATGTGGCCTGTCATCACCATCCTCTTCCTCACTCTTCCACCTCCTTGCCCAAGGTTTAGTCCGCTGTGTGGGCCCCAAGATGGATGTTTCACTCAGGTACTCGGGGGCCAGATAAGCTCAGCTCCTTCTTTTGAATCATTTCCATATGTCTTGTTGCCAGGCCAGGGCAGTGCCGGGAGGAGCTGGTGTGCTGTGCGTGCACACAAGCTTTCCCACCCACCACTCTCACCAAGTGCTAATTCATTGGCTAAAGTCCTTTCAAATGCCTTTATATTATGAAAACTCTTGGATGATTTTCATACAGTGTTGAAGGGTAATTACAGTGATATTTGGGAGGTTGATTGGGGTTTTAAGGCAGACTTGGAATACATTATAATTTTTCTCATTATAATGATAGAGTATCACTTCCTTCTGAAACTTACTAACCAGCACATTTCCAGGAACATGTCAAAATCAAGTAGCGAGGGGTACTTAGGGATCTGAGTATAAATGAGCAACAGCAGGAAGGACCCTGTGGGGATTCCATGCGATTGAGTCCTAGTCCACCTGGCAGACACCCAGGGTACTTTGGTACATTTTACCTGCCCCCACCCCACTCCATTTCTCTTCCGCTCATTAAAGTCAAGGCTTGCTTTTCCTTCTTAGAAACAGGCAAAAGGCTTAGCTTAGCAAGAAGTGAGGAGCAAGGCTGAGTGAATGAATGGGGGACTGAATGGGTGATGAATGAGGAGGGGATGGGTGACTGCCTGCAACACAGTACACTCACAGGCATGGGGAGGCAGGTGGGCACTGGGTTTGCTGGGCAATCTCTCCACTTGCCTTTGGAATGTATCTGGGAGCAGAGATAGGCATGAAACCTGAGCAGCCTCGCTCTGGATTAGTTTCCCACTCCTAGGGCCTCCCCTCACTTGGTTAGCATTGGGCAGAGTCAAATGTGAAAAGTCCTTCACCTGTGGGACTGAGGAGATGGCTCAGTCCGTCTATAAAACTTTTGTTGTGCAAGCATGAGGAACTGAGTTCAGATCACTGCCACCTATGTAAAAACTGGGCATAGTGGTACATGTCTGCAATTCCAGCATTGGGGAATCAGTGACAGAAGGATCCCAGTGGCTCATGGGTTAGGCAGTCTAGCCCAATCAGTGAGCCCCACATTCTGTGAGAGACCCTGCTTCAAAATGAGAGCAACTGAGGAAGACATGCACACACACACACACACACACACACACACACGACATAAAAGTAAAGAGGGGACTATAGGGAACTAAAAGAGGGGAGAGGGAAAACAAAATAAAGTAATGGGGAAGGGAAGAAAGACAAAATCTGGGTTGGGACTGTAGATCAGCAGTAGAATGCTTACCCAGCTGGGTTCAGTTCCCAGCATGGCAGAAAGACAAACGATCATCATCTTCTCTCCTAAGCAGTCTAGATTTCCATGTGCACCTACATGTGACATGAAAGCAGGTAAACCACAGAGTGGGAGCAAGAGGGACAGGAGAGGGTAGTGGAACACACATATGAGCAAGGTACAAAAATTACATATATTCATGAAAATGTCATAAAGAAACCCATTGTTTCGTACACTTACTAGAAGAATGAATTTTTTTTTAATGTGTGGTAGCACCTGCCTGTAATCCCCCAACTCAGGAGGTAGAAGCAGGCAGATGAGGAGTTCAAGGTCATCCTCAAGTACATAGCAAATTCAAGACCAGCCTGGGCTACATGAAACCCAGTCTCGGAAAGCCAAAAGAGTTAATAACAATAACTTTAAGAGAGAAAGAATTTTCTAGAGAGGATGATGCTTGAAGAAGAGGGTTGGGATAGAAAATAACAGTTGGGAGAGTGAGAGAGGAGCTCCTGGAGACAGTTCAGGTCAAGCACTTGGTGAGCCTCTGTGTTTCCCATGACTTCCTGTTTCTCACAGCACATTGCAATTTTCAAATACATTTCCTTCTCCAGCTTGCCACTCATTCTGAGAGAAGGGCAAGGAGAGAGAGAGAAACAGTGATGTTATTTCAAGACAAAACCCCAACCTGACTTGTGGGGTTTTCTTTAGAATAGCTGTGCACATGTGGTCTGAAGACCTTGTCCCCTACCTCTTTGGCCAGTAGTGGGGCAAGGACAGAAAACAAAGGGTCCTTAGACTCTAAAACCAGTGTTGAAACAATGGATCAGGGGATCAAATCAGGAAACTGGGAGGTGAAGACAGTGTGAGGCTCTCTGGATTAGAGGCAGGTGGCTCAGCCAGCGGCAGGGATGAGGGAGGCTGGAGGGCATGATGCCTCCAGGTGCCCTGAGAGCAATGTGCCCACCAGAGTCAGAATACAGAGTATCTTTTAGGTCCATTTGAGCCAGGTAGGAGCCAGTGTGGGGTCTATTAAGGTGACAGAATATTTGTAATTTACATGAAGGAGCGCAAGCTGTTAGCAGCAGACCACCATGCCCTGTAGTGTTTCTGGAATCTTCATCTTAGGAGAGGAAGTTCCTTAGCTCTACTGCCCCAGAAGCCTGTGAGAGGTTCCTGCAAGGGGGTTGGGAGGTACGCACAGCCTGGCTCTGCCTAGCTATGCCTGGGTTGTAGAATCTGGAAAAGTGGATTGAGGCCATAGCTAGGGTTCTGGACAGTGTTCACAACTCTGTGATTGCTGCTGGCAGAACCACTTCAGGGCCGAGGCTGTCTCAGATGTGCAGTAGGGTGTCTCTGGCGGGGCCTGACAGAACTGGAAGAAAATCAGCTCAGGGACTCCAACAGGCCGCCCTGGGAGGCTGTGCTAATTGCAACAGTAAATGAAATGGTAATTGGGCTAATAAATAGTATGAATAATTAAGCTGCCACCAAAGGCTCATAGCAGAGTGATTTGACTAAATGCACTGGATGAGTGGAGGGACACGTGAAGCACCTGGGCTGCCGGTTCCAGCTCTGAATCGCCCTTCCCTGAACCTGGACACCCAGCCAGTGTCCTCCCCTTTTCATGCCTCCCCAGGCCACCTGTTGGCTGTGTCCTCATTACTGAATTGTCATGGAGATTAAATTAGGTAATACACTATGATGGTTAATACTGATGGTCAACTTGACAGGATCTAGAATCACCAAAGACACAAGCAGCAGGGCCTGCCTGTGAGGGATTATCCAGAGAAGATTAATTAAAGTGAGAGGACACACCCTTATTGCAGGACAGGACCATTCCTGGGGCTGAATCCTAAACTAATTAGAGACCAGGATTCATCTCTCTCTGTTTCCTGACTGTACATGAAATGTGACCAGCAGCCTCAAGCTCCCGCCATCATCATGCCTTCCCCACCATCATGGACTGTACCTTCAAACTGTGAGCTCAAATTAACCTTCCTTCTTGAAGTTGCTTCTGTCCAGTATTTTATCACAGCAGCAGGGAAAGTAACAAACGCACCAAGCATGGTGCCAGAATGGAGAAAGTGCTAGGCTGGAATCTGTCCCTTGGCACCTCTCAGGCCTCTCTGAGTCCTTCCCCAGCTACAGTCTCACCCCTTCCCCACCCCTACCCTGAACAATCTTTAGTATCTGCCATTCCATGCCCCAGCTTAGAGGCCCCGTCCTGTCCGCTTTTGGGCTGTCTTCAAGGTAATCAGTGACATCAGAGCAGGTGGTTCCCCATTACTATAAATGTGAGGTGTCTTTCCTGACGTCACTGCAGGCTCCTTGAAATGGCAACCACCCATCCCGAAGCTTCCTGTTCCAGGTGCTGGTTTGGCAAACAGGTATTAAAAGCTGTGAGATGTGCAAGGCACCAGCTGGACACTGGATCAAAAGAGAAAATGAAAGCAGGTCCTATGGTATGGAGGAAGATCCCTAAGGATTGCAGTTGGTTTTAACAGCTGGATCCAGATGCTGGTGCTAAGCTTTAAATTGGTCAAATGGCAGCTGGGAGAAGGATGCTAGAAGTGACTTCATTATGGGATGGGAGGTGTGTGGACATGTCTCTGTTCTTCTTTCTTAAAGGAAAAAAAATAAGAATTTAGTAGAGAGAGGGGCTATGGAGGCAGAAGTGGGGGGATGCTGCTGTTTTTTGGTTCGTTTTTAGCAAAGCTGAGCAAAGCAAAGATTGCAGTAGGCTGCCCTGCCCTGAAAGGGGACAAACGGAGGTTCAACACTGTGGATTTGAAAGGTTTCATTAAATACTTCTGAGGTAGGTGACATATTCATGGGGTAAGGTGACCCATTTCTCTTCCAAACCATCCTGGATCAGTTCTCCCTTTTAGGGCATTTTTCCCCATGATCTCCTAGAAAAGTGCATGTGGGATCAGTAGTCAAAACCACCATGTAAATGACATATAATGCAGACCATCAGAGGCTCTCACTGTTTAGAATTCTAAATCTTTTGTTCGGTATTCAAGGCCTTTTATGGCCTAGCCCCACCTTTTTTTTTAAACTGCTCTAGTTTTCTAGTCTTGCCTTTGTCTTCCTCTTCATCTGACTCATCATGCCCCAGTATGCACCCCTCTGGACCCAGGCTGCTGCCACCCCCTACTGGAGATGCTTCTGTCTCTTCTACCATTAGTCATTATTCATTCTCAATGCTGGACTAAAGCCTCCTCCAGGAAGCCCTCTTGGACCACACTGATGGTGAGGAGCTGTTTTTTGACCTTCAGTAGCACACAGTCCAGACAATGGGCCTCTAAAAGTACATTCTAGGGGATGGAGAAATGACTAAGTGGTTAAGAACACTTGTGGCTCTTCCAGAGGACATGAGTTCAGTTCCCAGCAACCATGTTGGGCAGCTCACAACTGCCTATGACTGCAATTATAAAGGATTCGATGCTCTTTTCTTGCCTTTTAGGGAACCTGCATACATGTGGTACATGCACCGCATAGACACATACTCAGACACAAAGAAAAATAAATCTTAAAAAGGATCCCATTCAGCAGATTGGAGATATAGCTCAGTGGTAGAATGCATGAGGCCTTGGGTCCTGTCTCCAGCACTGCAAAACATGAAAGGCTACCATCTATCTTTTGATTGACATGCATTCAGAGTAGCCACCAGCTTTCATCTTGCATAGCAGTTCTTATCCATTAATTGAATACAGAATACCTGAACCCAGCAAGAAAGAACTCTTGGATCAATTAGCTACGTCTGCCATGAGCACAGGTAGAGGAGTCCAGGAAGATCTAGGCTTCAACCCAAACTGTGCAGCCACTTTTTATATCCCTGGCTGTCTTCACACCACCAGGGTTGAGCATGCTTGCTTTTCACACGACTGGGCAAAGAGGACAGTAGAGCCTGGCACCTTCACTTCTCTGTGCTTTTTCCACCTCAGTGGCACACTTTATGGATGATTTATGTATTTAAAAGGCTCAGCACAGTGTCCTTCCTTCCTCTCACACTAAGCAGAGCTTCTCAGAATGCAGCTATGCACAAGACACCGTGTTAGGGTCATCTTAACTGTGCTTATCAACTCTTCAATGGGTAAAAACAATTGTGTTTCGGTAGCTTATCATTTTTAATAAATTGGTACAATAACAGGGTTGAAGATTATTGCCCTGATCCATGGTTTCAATTATAGAATCCAGCATTATAGAATTTTTAAAAATCTGTAGCTACACAGGAAGAAGATTCTAAATCCAATGTCAGGGAAAATGACCACATAATTAAAAATCTCAGCCTTTAATATCAGCAAGAGTTTCTTAGGAAAACCAATGTTAAGAACAAGCTGGGGTGATACAGTTGGTAAAATGCTTGCATTGCAATCATGAAGACCTGAGTTCAGTTCCCCAGAACTCACATAAAAAAAGCTGGGCATAGTGGTAAGCACTTGTAATCCCAGTGCTGAGGAGGCAGGAACAGGCAGACACTGGAGCTTGCTGGCCTACTTGGTAAGTTCCAAATCAGTGAGAGACCCTGCCTCAAAAAATACAAGGTGAATGTGTCAACCGAGTAACCATAGCTGAGGTATTCCCTCTGGCCTCTGCATACATGCACACATGTGCACCTAAGCAGGGACACACACACACACACACACACACACACACACACACACACACACACTGCATTGTCACCACAGATAAGAAATGAAGCAGAAATGTCTAAGGGATTAAACAGGGCTAGTGGATCACAGTCTGCATTAAGTGTATGAGTTCCTGCGTTATGGAAGCCACAAACAGGCCAAGCTGAGCTCCTACTCTGCCCCCACCCCACAGACTCAGATCAACAGAGACACTTTCAGTCCCCACAGAAGAAATTCAGACTGGGAGAGAGAAGCTTAAGTAGAAACTGTGTAAATAAAGGGCTGGCAGAGAGGTGGCTCTGGGATCCAGTGTCTCCACGGTACCCAAGGAATGTCAAACTCACATTGGAAAAGAGACTGAATTGTAAGGAAGATAACTCCTAAACAGTTCATTAAAACCAATTGACACTGGGGAGGAGGGCCTGTGGGACCAGCCATCTAATTATATGACACCCAAGGGACAGTCAAGAGCAACGTCTTGGGCTTTTCCATTCTCACCTGTTACCAGAGAGCTACAAAGTGCCACTATGTTAAACCACACTGACTTCCTTCAGGGGGACCTGTCAAAGCCCAGTACCTCCACAAAGAAGCTGTGTGGCCCTTGTTGTTTCATTCTTACTCAGTAATAATAAAATATACAGAACTGGGCTGGTGAGATGACCCAGCAGGAAAAGGTGCTTGCTGCCAAGCTTGACAACCTGAGTTTGATCCCAGGGACCCACATGGTGAAAGGAGAGAAGTGACCTCTACAGGTACTCACACACATGCAAAATAAATAAATAAATGTAATTTTTAATAGAGAAAATATTACCTATAAGAATGGGTGAAAACTGAAGTTTATGTTTATGTAACCACAGAGTATACAGTGCATAGGGAGTGTTAAAGGGGTGGCAGCCATGTTGCCTTTTTCTGCACTGTGATGTGCAGTTGAGCCAATGCAGAAACCACCTATAGGAAAATATTCAGGAAGGCGCTTATCCTGTTGTACTCTCTGGTTCCATTTTTTTTTTGTTTTTGTTCTTTGAGATAGGGTCTGTCTATGCAGTCCAGGCTGGTTTTGAACTCACAATCTTCCTGTCTCCACCTCCTAGGTGCTGGGATAACTGGCATCTACTGCCATGAACAGCTCTGTTTTAAAATCCGTGTCCTCTCAAAATACTGTAGTCTGGCTGCCTCCTCTGCTTCCTCTTCTCCTTGGGCTCCCATTGATTTGCAGACCCTCTGTTCTGGTGCAGCACAAATTTTGGCTATTCTTATCCTAGAATGCTTTTCTCTAACTTGTCTGTCAAGCTGCCACCCATGCTTTGAGGGTACCCAACCCAAAGTGGGGTTCCCTGCATCTTTCTGCATGGCTCCCTCCCTCTCACATTTCCTTTTCCCTGGGCTCTGCATGGTTCCAGCCCACATGATCTGTCTGTGTTTTTATTGGGCATCATCACAGCAGTTGCTGTTATAACAACCCTCCACCAGCCTCTCTCCCCTCTCCATTAACACACACATGCAGACCACGTGTGAGGACAGGGACCAGCATCTGCCATGGCTTCTGTTACAGAAAGTAACACGGATATTTTTTGCCTGAATATTTCGGAGTCCCCTTCTGTACTGTTCTATTTGAATCCGAGTTTGACATTCCTTGTATAGTGTGGTGACATTTGACCCCAAAGCCATCTCTCCACCAGCCTCTGACTTCCACAGTTTGCACTCGAGCCCCTCCCTTACCTTCTGCATTGCTTCTGCAAGGACTGAAAGTCTCCGTTATGAAAGGGGGCTGGAGAGGGAGCTCAGCAGTTAAGAGTGTGCACTAAGTCAGGCATGGTGGCACACACCTGTAGTCCCAGCACTTGGGAGGCAGAGGCAGGTGGATCTCTGTGAGTTCAAGGACAGCGTGGTCTACATAGTGAGTTCCAGGCCAGATGGGGCTACAGGGAGACCCCGTTTCAAAAAGACCAAAAAAAGAAAAAAACCAAAAAAAGAACAGAGGACCTGAGTTCACTTCCCAGCACCCACATCAAATGGCTGATAGCCACCTGCCTGCAATTCTCTCTCTCTCTCTCTCTCTCTCTCTCTCTCTCTCTCTCTCTCTCTCTTTTCTCCCCCTCTCTCTATATTTCTGCTGGTAGGATGTGCAGACCTGTCTGCTCTGACACCCAGTTAATGCACACATGGATTTGTTTTCTCTTTCTAAATTTTAGCTTAGGAAGGCTTTCCTGACACTCCAGTTCTTCCCTGCCTTAGTCTTGACACTACTTATTTCTACCCAAAATTGCCTTTGGGGGCTAGCGGTATCCAGCTCTGTGTCTACTAGGAGTGTCTACCTTATGGGAACATTGACTGAAGGACATTGCTACTACTGTCCCTGGCCCCTAGAGACATAGTCAGTGCTAAGTAAATAGCCAGTTGGGCCACTAAGCACAGAGAGGGTTTGATCTCTTTAGTTGTGTTGCGTGCATGCCTTGACCCACTGACAGAAGGCTAACCCAACACCTAGTACCTAGGGGAGTTCTTTTGATTTTTAGTCGGTATCAGCTGGGGGGGGGTTCTTTTGATGTGTATTAGGTACCAGCTAGGGGACTGAGTCCAGCACAAACTAGACAACTGATGATTGATTGATTGATTGATTGATTGATTGATTGATTGATTGATTGAGACAGGGTCTCATGTAGCCCAGACTAGGCAAGCACTCTATCAACTGAGCCACATTCCTAACCCCCCAAACTAGCCTCTTGGGTTTAAAAATAACTTCCAAGGGAAAATAATGTAGGAAGAGGTGAGTCCTAGGGGAAGGGGATTTGGGACATGGACTTAGAATAGGCAGGAGAGGAGGTGGTTCGGGCTTCAGAGTCGCCATGGAAACACTGGCGCCAGGACTGGAAGACCAGATGCTTCTTCAAAGGGCGGTTCACTCTACAGTTTGAAACATGCATCTTTCTCCCAGGAGCCTGATCCTGTGGACTCTTCCCCTGAGCAGCCAAGCTATCTACCCTATCTGTGTGTCTGGAGTCTCCCCTAAAACCAGGGTGGGTACAAGTGAGGTGCAGGTACCATTCACATCATTGGCATCTGGAGGGTTCTTTTGATGTGTAGGTTCCCCAGGCCCCACCTGAGACAGGGGTTTGGGAATCTGAATTGTACATTCCCTGGGTCAGTGATGCCCACCAGCTGCTCCAGTGGTTCTGCCTCCCTGACAGAAGGTTGTGCAGGGGCCAGTAGGGGGCAATGAGGTAGAACTGGAGTGTCAGTCTGGATTAAAGAGAGCCCCTACTGCTCCCTACCTGACCATGACTTTGAACAAGGAGCTGAGCCATCCACTGCCTGTCCCCCACCCCACCCCACCCCCCTGTAGAATGGTGTTGATCTCACAGTAATCCCTTTCTGGGGATTTGGGGAGCTCACATGAAGCTGAGCAGGCACAGGTGGGTGGAACCACAGGATGGAAAAAACCCAAGCTCCCAGCCCCTCACTGTACAGCACTCAGTAGCAACTTCTCCCCCAAACTATGATTAACAAAAAAATATCTGCAGATACCACAGACATCTCCCAAGGGGCAAAACTGCTGTGGTTAAGAACCTCTGACATGCCAGACGTGGTGGTTCACACCTTTAACCCCAACACTGGAGAGGCAGAGGCAGGTGGATCTCTGTGAGTTCAAGGCCAGCCTGGTCTACATAGTGAGTTCCAGGCCAGATGGGGCTACAGGGAGACCCTGTCTCAAACACACACACACAGACACATACACACACACATACACACACACACACATACACACACACATACACACACACACACACACACACACACACACACACACACACACAGAACCTCTGATATAGGACTGGAGAGATGGCCCAGCAGTTAAGAGCACTTACTGCTGTTGCAGAGGACTGGAGTTCAGTTCCCAGCACCCATATGATGTCTCAAAACCACCTGTACCTACAGCTCCAGGGGATCCAATGCCCTCTTCTGGCCTCCACAGGTTCCTGCATGCACATGATGAACATAACTCATGCAGACACACACACACACGCCACATAAAAATACTAAGATAAATCTTTTTTTTAAGAGAGTCCCTGGTGTAAGTGGGTCCTGGCCTAATGTGTTTTCACCCATCACCTCCCACCCACACACCTTAGCAATTCTTCCCAATTGGTTGAGTCCTCGGACATATGATTCTTACTGTTATGGACAATTCAATTGTAAAGTGTATCTTGGTTTGCTTTTCTGCCTGCTTGCTGGTTTTGAGATCCCACTGTAAATGAAGTAGCTTTCAGTTGCCACAGGCAGGTCTCATGGGTTTATATTCAATCTCTTCTGGAAAAAAATACCCAGGAGTGGAGTTTCCAGGTTACAGGGTCAATACCTATTTAGCTCTTAAGAAACTTCTTGGAGATGGCTCAGCAGGTCTTTAAGGTGCCAAGCCTGACAATCTGAGTTTGAGCCCCTGTTACTCATAGATGGAAGGAGAGAACCAACTCCTAAAAGTTGTCCTCTGACTTCACATGTGCACCATGGTGCATACACAGGCACACGCATGCTAATACACATACACATATACATACTACACATATACATGCACATAAAATAAATTTTTAAAAATCTTAAAAGAAGCTTATTTTCCAACGTCCATCACCATTTCTCTTTCCACTCAGCTTTCTACCACTGTTCTGGATATTTTCCATCCTCAGGTGGCAGTGAGCCAGTCTTTAAGTTTAGCCATTCAGTGAGTATGTCGCAGTGTGTATGTTTTTTACATCTTCCTGGATGATTCCCACTAACAGCTGAATCGGTTCTGCTGTTGTGTGGCCCTGCTGTGATCCATGACTTGAAACAACATCTCACCTTTGTTTCTGCGGCCTGGAGTCTGTCATGGTGTGACTGCATCCACAGCTCAGGGTCTCTCTTGGTGGTCAGTCAACTCAGAGCTACCCTAGATGGCTCCCGTTTGAAGCTTCCCCCAGGGCTATTGTGGAGACTTAGCTCCTCCTGGCTCTCAGCACAGTAGATGGTCTTAGCAAAGGGTAAAGGTGAGGGAGAGCGAGTCAGATGAGCCTTAAATTCTGGTGATCTGATGACAGAAGCGATCTCTCTCACATACATGTGTTTTGTTCACTAGATACAAGGTCTGGTTCACACTGGGAGGCGCTGATCAAGTGTATGGGCCCCAGGAGGCAGGTCCCCTGAAGACTTCAGTGTTCACAGCTCTGCCGTGAGAAGTCTCTGCCTAGACCAGAGCTTCACAAACCATCTGTGGGGAAGGAAGCCGTCTTGCTCAGTTCTGTCTTTGCGCCCACTCTTCATTTCTATAGTTACCACAAGTGAGCAGCAGAGACTTCTGCTCCCAACTCCAGCTCCTACATAATGCTGGGGGCCAGGACCCCAGGGTCAAACAACTCTTGTTGATACCTATAAAACCTCTCTACCTCTGTGCCAGGAACTTTACCAGGGTAATTTGATTTTAGCCTGCATCCAATCCAGGACATAAAAACCCAGTTTTACAGAGGAAGAAACCAAGCCCAGAAAGGTTCAGTAATCAGATCCAAAGGCACACAGCAGTGTCAAGAAGAGCCCAGACTCAGACCAAGCTGTCTGGTTGTAGAGTCTGAATACCTGACCAGCAGCTGCATCTTAAATTCAGACTCATGCACATGTTTGATGTGTAAATTGCCAGTGTCACAGCCCAGAGTGAGAGAATCCTGCAGGCCCTTCTCCCCTGCCCCAGCATCTCCTCTGAGGGCGTTGAGATGTGCTCCAGACCCCAGCAGCGGAAGCCACCTGTGTTTAGTATTGTCTAAACATTCTATGGCAGCTCTGTCCTTGCTTCAAGTTCAAGTACAAGGGGCAAGTGGTCCCCTTTTCTGGCTGGGTCTCTTTCCCACCTATATTGCTCTCTCTCTCTCTCTCTCTCTCTCTCTCTCTCTCTCTCTCTCTGTCTCTCTCTCTCTCTCTCTCCCCCTCCCTCCCTCCCTTCCTCCCCCGCTCCCTCTCTCTCTTGTGGAGGCCAGAAGTCAACCTTGGTGTTCTATCTTTCTCAATCACCTTAGTTTTTGAGGCCGGGTCTCTCATTGAACCTGGAGCTCAATGATTCAGGTAAACTGGCAGGCCAGTGAGCCCAGGGAATCTGTGTGTCTCTACTTCCTGAGTGCTGGGGTTATAGCTGTGTGCACCATCACACCTGGATTATTATGTGGGCAATGGAGCTCTGAACTGAGCTCCTCATGCTTAGGCATCAAGCACTTTGGTCTCCATTCCTGTGAAATATTACTTTAAGAAAAATATCCCAGCACATAACCCCAAATTAATAAACTAAAGGCCTGCTGGGCATGTCTAGTAAGGCCTAGTCTGTTACAGACCATTAGTTCTGTAATTAACTTCTTTTTTCTCAACATAAGCCTTACCGGCATCTGTCTCCTTCCCTCCTGCACCCCTCACGGTCACGTGGGGCCGGCCTGGCCTGAGGTGAGGCTCCATCAATATTTGCTCATTAGATGAAGGTTTAGGTCCTCCTGCTCTGCCCCCAAGCCATCTGTTAGCCTGTATCAGCTAAGGCAGAGCCCAGGCTTCTGAGCAGCAAGCACTTCCTTAAGAAGTAGAAGCCAGGGAAGGTGGGGCTGAGGTTGGGAGAAGACACAAGCAACAGTGAGGGCCTTGCAGTGAGGCACATTCAGTGAGGGGCACATGGCCCAGGGCACCCAGCATGGGGCACACAGAGTGGGGTGCAGAGTAAGGGGCACAAAGTGATGGCACACAGTGTGGGGTACATGATGTGGGACACACGGATGGGGCACACGGCTGAGCAGCCACCACTTGGCATCCAGATGACAGCTGGGGCTCAGGGGTCACCTTCAACCCAGAAAGCTCTGACTGTGTTGGGAAGAGCCATGAGGAAGAAAGAGAGAAATTACTATCTGGCTTCCTGTTCACAGGGGTCAATTCGCCCATGGAGTTACTGAGTTTTACATTTGTTTTCCAAAAACTTTTTTTTCAATATTTTGTTGTTATTGTTTGGGACAGGGTCTTACTATATAGTCCTGGTTGGTCCCTAACTTGTGATCCTCCTGCCTCAGCCTCCTGATTGCTAGAGTTACAGGTGTGAACCACCATGCCTACTTCAATGTATGTGTGTATGTATATATGTATGTATTTGGAGTTTTTCTAAGACAGGGTTTCACTAAATAGCCAAGGTTAGCCTAGAATTCACTATGTAGACCAGGTTGTCCTCAAGCTTAGAGAAGTCTTCCTGCCTCTGACTCCAAAGTGCTGGGATTACAGGTATATACCACTGTGCCTGACCACCATATGCTAAAATACACATGACATCACTTTTACCATCCACTTTTCCTGTGTGCAACTCTGTGGTGTTGAATACAGTCATAGTGCTGAGCAGGTATCTCCACCTTCACTCTAGCACTTTTGACACTGTACAACTGTGCTGTCCCATTAAACATTATGCCCACCCCATCCCCTGCCCTGTGCCACCTTCTCTTTTCTGCCTCTGGAGTTTTGACCACTTAAAACAGCTTGGGTCTTCTTGTAGCTAGTTGCTTTCTGTTGTCATATTTTATGTTGATGTTCTTCAGGTTTGTGTAGATTGTAATGTATCAAAATTCCTTCTTTTTTAAGATTGAATAATATTTCAATGTATATGCCACTTTTTTTCCCTCCCTCCTTCTGTTCCTCCCTCTTTCTCTCTTTCCCTCCCTCTCTCCTTTGACAGAGTCTTATGCAGCCCAGGCCACCCTCAGATTTACTCTGTAGTGCCAAGGATGAACATGAACTCCTGATCCTCCCACATCTACCTTTCAAGTTCTGGGGTTACAGGCATGTGTCACCATGCCCAGTGTATAAGACACTGGGGATTGGACCCATGACCTTGTGCATGCTAGACAAGCATTCTATCAACTGAGCTACATCCCCAGTCCACATTTTCTTCCTTGAGATAGACTTTCACTCTGTAGCCCAAGCCATCCCCCAGCCTCAGCCCCCCACGTGCTAGGATTCCAAGTGGTACACCACATCTTGCCTGCTGTGAATGATACAGCTTTGAATATGGCTGCAAAAGCTCTTCAAGGACCCTGCTCTCCATTCTTCCAGGTATTATACAAAGAAAGGGAGTGCTGGAGCCTAGAGTGCTTCCAGTTTAACTTTTGAAGGAAGTTCTAGTGTTTTCCGCAGCCAGCTGGCTGTGCATTTCCTGCCTCACCAGCAGTAGACAGGGTTCTGATTACCTACCCCACACCCTCCTCAGTCCTAGCGAGCTCTGCTAATGCAGGTGCTGTGGTTCCTCATGTCGCTCTAACTTCCATTTCTCTAGTGACTAGTGACGCTGGAGATCTTTTCCCCTGTTTCATGGTTGTCCTAGTTAGCTTTCTATTACTGTGATAAAACACTTTGACCAAAAGCAACTTGGAGAGGAAAGTGTTTGTCTTATATAGCTTATAGTCCATCATCGAGAGAAGTCAAGGCAGGAGCTCAAACAGGGAGCTGGAGTCAGGAGCTGAAGCACAGACCATGGAGGAATGTTGCCTACAGGCTTGCTCCTCTGGCCTGTGCTCAGTCTACTTTCTTATGCCCCACAGACATGGCCCTATGCCAATGCAATAGAGGCAATGCCTCCATTGAGATTCCCTCTTCCCAGGTATGTCAAGTTGACAACTGGTCATTGTTTCTCTTTAGAGAAATGACCACAGGAGTCCTTTACCTGACTTGGGACCTGGTTTGATTTTTTTTGGTACTGACTTTCCTCATGGAGTTTTATTTTTCTTATTTTTTTAAAATTATCTTTATTTTATTTTATGTGTATGAGTGTACTGCCTGTATGCTTGTAAGTATACCTGTGTTGTGCAGTGCCTGTGAAGGTCAGAAGAATGAGTCAAATCCCCTGGAACTGAAGTTATGGACAGTTGTTAGCCTCATGTGGCTGCTGGAAATTGAACCTGGGTCCTTTGCAAGAGCAGCCAGTGCTCTTAACCGCTGAGCTATCTCTCCGGTCCCTCCCTGTGAAGTTTTAGCTCTCTGTACAACCTGATTTCTCTTGGATGAGCCGTGATATGTTCCTGGTTCTCTATTTGGCAGCCAGAGCCCTGTAGCAGAAGGCAAGCTGGGCAAGAATAGATGAAACTGGGCATGCCTCCAGGCACTGTAGTGTGGCCCCCAGCCTAAAGCTGGTGCCTGAAGATTTGCCTATGGTGTAGGGAACCAGGGACTAAATGTCTGGAATTCTGGTGAGGCAAAAGACTCCAAGGAGGCCAAGGTCTGTCCTGAGCATGTGTCTGGATATCCTGCACAGCTAAGCATCCATTCCCTAAGTGCTCTTTGCCAGTCCCTCTGACACCTTCCTTGACTAGACCACACCCACTGCCCCAGGTCCTTTTCCCCAGGGCTCTGGGGACTGGGAGACCAGAAACCCGGGTTCTGACAGTGCCTCTCCACCCAGTGTGAGGCCTCGCTGTAGGTCTGCCTACAGCCCCACCCCTCACCTCACATCTCCTTCCTCTCAGACATTCTCGTCTCCCCATGAAGACTCTTCTCCCAGCCTCCCTCTCTCTGCTCCCAACCTCATTTCTGCTTCTTGGGTGCTGAAGTTTCTGCTGTTTCACATGCAACTGAAAGACTCATTGGAACCAGGTTTTTAAAACATTTATTTATATGTATGCGTAGGGGGGGCACATGTACCATGGTGCAAACGTGGAGGTCAGAAGATAGCCTGCAGGAGTTGGTTCTCCTTCCACTCTATGGGTTCTGGGTATCGAATTCAGGTCATCAGACTGGGTAGCAAGCACCTTTAACCAATGAACCATCTCACCCACTATGAATCAGTGCTTTGAAATGCAGTTAGTATGATGGCCTAGGAGAAGAAGGTGGGTGATTGATGGGTGCTTTTGTTCTTTGGAGACTTGCATTGCTTACATCAGCTACACTCCAGGCCTGGTCCAGACCATAAATCATTCTTACAGCTGTCAATTTTCCCCCATGATAAGGGTCAACTGCAAGTATGGAGGCCTTACACTGGGTGCACAGAGATTCCAGATGGGATAGAGTCCTGCCCTGGGCTGAATGAGCACTAGGTTGGTGACCTTTGTGACAGGCTGGACATTTTTCTGAGACATTCTTGACTGTGAGACAAGAAGTCCCAACTCAAACCAGCTGAAAGAGTAAGAACAGAGCTGTTTGGATACTGACAGTGCAGAACCACAGGGTAGGTGGACTCTGTGGCCGAATGACACTAGCATCAAGGACACCAGACTGTGTGTCCCCCTGCCCTCAGTGCATGGTGCTGGTGTTTTCCTAACGCTGACTCATTCAAGGCACAAGACAAGGCCACGTTCGTTCTGTCTGCTGGGGAACCCCAGGCCAGGCACCAAGGTAACACTAAGGACAGGAATCAAACCTGGCAGATCTCACCTTAGGAGTTGGGGGTGCAGCCGGGGACCCTAGACAATCAAGGGATCGTGTGTGGGAAGGTGTAGGGGAGTCAGGATGGATGACTGTGGACAACCAAGAAAACCTGTCTTTTTGTTCCAGCGAGCATGCGGGGCAGCTGTGACATGCTCTGTAGTTGTCAGGGATGTACAAGTTGAGACCCATTGAGGACGCAGGGAAGGCCCTGTGGATTGAACCTCATTCACTCTCGGAGCCAGCAATGATTGCCCTCACTGAAAAACAAAAAAGCAGCCAAATAAATGGGTGCAAACCCAGAATCACACCAAGCCTTTCCCTAAACCAGTGAGCTGGGGCGAAATCAAAAGCAAACGTAGAAACGCTCCTCAGGTCACCCAGACAGCCTCAGTTCTTGTTCCAACAGGTGGCAAGCAGGATGGCTCTGAGTCAGGGATGGCTGAAGTCCAGCAGCCTCTCTAGGAGCTTTATGGGCTAAAGAACCAGGGGAAGAACCTGAGGGTGGCACCCAGGGAGCTGTGATTGCCTTTTGGTTCTGAGTGGTGGCCAAGTGACAACTGATACCAGTGGGTAAATGATGTGAAGTCTGAAGTCAAATCTCTGGGGGCTCCACTATCCGTCCCACTTAGTAGTTATGAGACTTTGAGCTCCTGAGCCTCTGTTTCCTGACTGTCAAATAATGAAATAAATGGCACTCATACTTAAGTGACATATCAGAGGTGTGACTTTGAGGAGGAAGATGGTGGGACATGATATTGAGTGTCAGGGACACAGACACAGTTCTCCCTCTGCCTTCCATACATCCCTCCTCCAAGGTCAAGCTTAGTCTGTCTCCCAGGCCCTCTGCTTGTGGATCACATGCTGCTGCCCTTGGTCACACATAGACACCACGCCTGCCATTCAGCTGTGTGGCTTCCTAAGCTGCCAGATGAACTGGTTTGTTATTTCTGCTGTTTGAGATGTCTGTCCCAAACAGAAGATGGTGTCACCTGCCTCTTTCCAGCCTGAAGCAGCAGGTCAGATGTGTCATTAATGCAACAGTCCAGAGAGGCAACATGACCTGCCCAAAGTGACCCAGCTTCTGTGGTAATATGAGAGCAAGACAAGAGGTAGTCCTGTGTTTGTGAGTCTGACTCCCAGGAGCAAGGGACTGCCCACAGTCAGGCCACCCATGGGTAAAACTGTCTGGGGGAGGCCAGTGCTATGAGTCAAAGACTAAATGTGGTGATGGGAGAAAGGGGTTTTGATTTACATGAATGGGCATGTCAGAGATGGCCTTTCCAGCCTCAGATAGGAGGTGAGGCTAGCCACCAAAAGCCAAGAGCAGATGGAGGATGTGGTGGGGTCATGAGGGAGGAGATTGTGGTCTAGAACCCCGGCCAAGGCTGACTGTGTGCAGAGCAGGGGGCTCTGTGACTGGAGGTGAGTGAAGATAGATCTGGGCTGTGTCAGAGGCCAGCAGGTTAGGCAAGCTTTTACAGGTCACTGCAGGAAGTCTGGATTTTGAAGCAGATCTCTACCACTCGGGAGAAAGAGGAAGAGAAGGAAGAGGGAAGTGAGAGACAGGAGAGCAACAGAGCCATCCTGAGGGTACCCAGGGAAGGATAGGTAGGGATGAGGGTAGGGGTGGATGATGGGTGTGACTCCCACATGTACACTCTGGTGGGGTTGGAAGTGACATCTCCCTTCCTAGGCAATATTCTTTGGGGCAGTATGGAAGGATGTCATTCTCCCCTCTGCTTCCTACAAGAGGTCAGGTCATCCCTTTTCCCTCTAGGTTTACTAATCAGTTCCATTTACGTTTATAGTTCAATGTTAAGAAATCCACGGAGCCTGTCCAGCCCCGACCCCTCCTCAAGTTCCCAGACATCTATGGTCCTCGGCCAGCTGTGACAGCCCCAGAAGTCATCAACTACGCAGATTACACATTGGGTGGCACGGAGGAGCCTACTGCACCTGCCAACCCACAGGCCCCAAGTGACAGTCGCCTCAAGAGGCAGGTCACAGAAGAACTCTTCATTCTTCCTCAGAATGGTAGGGTCTCCTGCACCCTGGTGGGCAGCACACAGGGGGGTCTGCCAAGTATCCGTGGATGCAGTGTGGAGCCTGCCTGCCACTATCCAGAGCCCAGGTGTGCTTTTGATTCTGGGCAGGTAGGCCCATTGCTTGGTATCCAGCTTTCCTGTGGGAAATGAGTCTCCTTTAAATCTGGTGTGTGATTACAGAAGGGATTAAAAGAAATCAAGGTTAGAAACCAGTTTTCTCTACCTTTTTATATGCTTGCTGTGTGGCATTGGGCTTGCTGCTAACCCTTTCTTGGCCTCCATTTCTTCATTCATGAAATGGGGTCATACTGGTCTGTGAAAGTTGCTGTTAAATGTATATAACATAACGCCTAAAATAAAATGTGATGTGTGAGCAAGGGCTTACACAAAGGTCATCAAAACATATGGTTACTAGTACTGTCCCTATTCACTTTCTATCTGCACCAGCCTCCAGAAAGCAGCAACCATGGGTGGTCAGGGGGATTTAATGTGTGGGGGGGAGGCAGAGACAGCCCCTAAGCCACAGGAATGAGTGTTTAAAGGAGGGACTCCTAAAACCAGAAAGATGACCCACAATGTGGTATGGAGCAGGGCAGCCTAGTGACTTTGACAATGACTTTGACCCTGTCCTGTACCATCCCCTGATATGGCTTCATGTGGTCTCCTACTGGCCAGCACATGTGTGGCTTGTTGCCAGGGCGATCAGCGCTGCTGTAAATCTGACCTTCAGGGACTGCTTCAGGGTGTGCTGCATGTGAGCCTCTTGGCTGCCAGCCTCCAGGCTCCCTGTCCACATTTTAAAGTTTTCATTTCATTGTATGTGTGTGTGTGTGTGTGTGTGTGTGTGTGTGTGTGTGTGTGTGTTGCCTGAGTGTATGCATGCATGTCATGTATACTTAGGTGCCCTCTGAAGCCAGAAAAGGGCATTAGATCCCCTGGAACTGTATTTACAAACAGTTATGAGCTGCCCAAACTGGGTGCTGGGAACTGAATCCAGGTCCTCTGCAAGAACAGCGAGTGTTAACTGTTGATGACTCCACATTTTAAATAGATTCAAAATTGACCAACTGAAGACATAAGAGTGGAAGGGCAGGTAAGACTGAGGGGTATGAGGACTCTTGGAGTAGTCCCCACAGTCAGAGCCCCAGGCTTGTATAGGATGGGACCCTCATCCAAGGTGAGGGAGATGGGAGAGCTGAGCAGTGCTGGGCATCGGGACATGCGTGTCCATGTCCTCTTCTCCTTCCCAACCCACAAGGCAGCAGCCAGTCCGGATCTGATCCACAGAAATCCAGCAAGATTGGGCTGGTTCAACCAACAAGGTCCAGCATGAGGCCCCACTGGACAGGGATCACACATGCACCTTGGTCTTGCCTGCAGTTGCCCTGGTCTTATAGGAGCTCAGGAGTTTCTAGCAGGAATTCTGTAATGAGCCCTTTGGGATGTTTATGGCCCTCTAGAGTCTTGCCCTCTGGTTCATTCTGGGAATCAGTAATTAAATTCTGGTTTGCTTAAAGTGTGGTCTCTGTCAGTGACTACATCTTTTTAATTCTGTTAGATCTCTCTCATGAGAATCTTCCAGATGTTAGGCTCCTCCTGTTCAAAAGAGGGGCAGAGCCAGCAATATGGACAATTTTAGGATCTTCTAAATTAAAGATGAGGTCATCCATTCATTCAAAAAATATTGATTGTTCATGAATTCAGGTCAAAGCCACCATCTTTGCCTGTTTTAATTGCTCATTCCTCTGGAGCTGGGAGAGGTGGAGCTGGGCTGGAGATGGTTTGCCTATAACACTATTACTAGAATCACCACTCAGGCTGACAGCTTTCCTTTCAGAAGAGTTCCCTGCCTTAGTTTATTTAATGCTCATAGAGATTAAGGAAAGAGGAACTCTTATCCCCATTATAAAGATGAGGAGACTGAGATTCAGAGATGTTCGTTAACTCGTCCAAGGACACACACAAGCTATTATGTGACAGCTCACACAAGGCACCAAAGCCCATGTATTAACTCCTGGGCCATGATGGTACCTTAACATGCAGTGTCTATGGCCTTTTGGGGAGACCTTAAGAAGCTTTGGGTTTGTTTAGATTCATGGCTTAGATGACAGAGCTGGCAAAGGTGTGATCAGAGAAACAAAACTCCATTGTGACAGCCACAGCGGCTTTACCTGTCTCCCAGGTGTGGTGGAAGACGTCTGTGTCATGGAGACCTGGAACCCGGAGAAGGCTGCCAGCTGGAATCAGGCCCCCAAACTCCACTTCCGCCTGGACTATGACCAGCAGAAAGCAGAGCTCTTTGTAACTTGCCTGGAAGGTACTGTTCTTGCGTGATCCCAGTGACTCTCAAGTGGCTGTGTCTCCTGCAGGCAGGCTGGGAAGGTCTCAGTTGGAGAGAGCAAGGGTTAGCACTCAGACAGCCTCTCATGTGTGATGCTCAGACACTAGATTCTGAGCAAGTGTGCAAGCTGGGGATTCCTGACTGGCAGACATCATTGGTGACTCAAGGACTGGTCCCTTCCTGTCACTCTCTAAACCCTTAGAGTCTCCTGCTAGCTGCATCTAGCAGAGAAGATAAGAAAGGAAAGAAAGGGGCTGGAGAGATGGCCAGTGGTTAAGAGAACTGGCTGCTCTTGCAGGGGACCTGAGTTCAATTCCCAGCACCCATGTGGCAGCTAATGCCCATCTGTAACTCCAGTTCTGGGGGATCTGATGCTCCCTTCTGACTTCCTTGGGCATTTCATATGACACAGGTGCACTTACATACATGCAGGCAATACACTCATACACATAAAATAATACATAAAACTTTAAAAAAGAAAGAAGAGGGCACAGCCATTCCTTAGTGGGCTGAGCCACCCTTCTGCTCACAACCCATTGGCTGAAGCCTGGTCACATGGTCACACCTCACTGCAGAGAATCCTGGGAAATGTAGACTGGCAGGCTGCCCAGGAGGAGGGAGAGATTAGTGGTTGTTGAACAGTTCGCAGCAGCTGCCAGAGGCTTTGACATTGGAAAGGGGTTTGTACCAGACAAAGAGGGTCTTTTCAGTGTTAGAAACATTTCTGATAACTTTTTTCAAGAATCAGACAGTCTCTCCTCAGAGATCGGGATGTCCTTGTTGTTGCTGCACTAGCAGTACACCTTACATCTTGCAAGCAAAGCCAAGGCTTTGCAAAGAAATCAGGGCTACAATGGGGCCAGCTGTGTTGCATGTCAATGCTTAATTTCCTTTGTTTTTGTGTTACTAACTTTCCCATCATTGTGACAAAATACCCAAAGAGAAAGAAAGCTTAAAAGGGGAAACATTTGTTTTGGCTTGCACTTTCGAAGGTTTTGGCCAGGGTTGCTGGGCCCTGCTTGCTGCCTTTAGTGGTGAGGCAGAGCACCATGGCAGGCAGCATGTGTGGAGCAAAGGTGCTCACCTCAGTGACCAGAAAGCAGAGAGAGAAAAGAGAGGAAGGTACCAGAGTCCCAAAGCCTCTTCAAGGATGCATCCCAGTGATGGAACTTCCTCCCACGAGGCCCCGCCTCCTAAAGACTCTCCTGGCTCCCAACAGCACCATTAACAGGGGGCCAAGCCTTCAACCTGTGGCCTTGGGGGAACATTTAAGATCCAAACCTGTGCCAGTTACTTATCTCATTGTTGTGACAAAATACCTTGACACAAGCAAGTTAAAGAAGAAAGGTTTGTTTTGCCTCACAGTTTAAGGCTCCAGTCCATCATGGAGGGGAAGTCATGGCAACAGGACCTCGAGGCAGCTGATCACATGGTCTCCACAGTCAGGAAGCAGAGAAAGATGAATGCTGGTGCTCAGCTGGCATCTTCCTTTTAATTCAGCTTAGGCCCCCAGCCTTGGGGTGCTGCTCACAGTTAGGCTAAGTCTTCCATCTTCGAGTAACCAGACCAACAAAGTGCCTGCTAAGAGATTCACACAAATCCTAACTGTTCCCAGAAGTGCATGAAGTACACACTTGCTCCCCAGTCCTCTCCTCTTTCTATGGCTCTCATTTACTCCCTGGCCCTGAGTTGAGCTATTCTGCTTGGCCAGGTGGTTCTGCCATGGTGCACTGCCTCACAAAGCAATGCTGATATTCAGCAAAACTGAATATCAGCAAAACTGATATTCTGGCTTAGAGTTTCCCAAACTGTGAGGCTAAGTAAACCTTTTCACTTTATAAGTTGATTCTCTCGGGTATTTTGTTATAGTGCCAGAGAGCTGACTAACATAATCCACAGTGTGACGCATTAAAAGCAGCAAGGTCAAGAGTTGGAAACAATTTTCATGAGGCAACAGCCGGGTGATTCACATTGCAAGTGGCTGTGTGGTAAATATTTAAAGTAGAAAGACACATGAGTCACCTTGTTGGCAGCAGTTCTAGCAAAATCTCTCAAAGGGCCTGGATGCCATGGGAGAAATCTTGACATCTTGAGGTCAGAAGAGCTCTATAAAGTACCTGTTCCTGTCACTCTTTTCAAAGAAAGACTTACAAGTGCTGATGTTGTCCCGCTATGAAATGTTTCCCTCCAAGACTGTTCCACTATGGTGGAATGGGTTGGTCAGCTCTGGGGTCATTAAGACACTCTAGGTCAATTGTCAGGGGACCTACTTCTCTCTCCCCTTGTCCTCAGGAAACCCTAGGTGTGTGTTCTGTCCTTTTTGGCAGCTGTGACCAGCGACCAGGAAGGAGGCTGTGACTGTTACGTCCAGGGCAGCGTGGTCATCAAGACAGGCTCTGTGGAGGCACAGACGGCCCTGAAGAAGCGGCAGCTGCGCACAGCCTGGGAGGAGGGCTTGGCACTGCCCCTGGGTGAGGAGGAGCTCCCCACAGCTATCCTGACACTCACCCTGAGAACCTGTGACCGCTTTTCCAGACACAGCGTGGCAGGGGAGCTCAGCCTGCGCCTGGATGGGGTGTCAGTGCCTCTGGGGACAGCGCAGTGGGGTGAGCTGAAGACCACTGCAAAGGTAGGGGTTTCCAGCAGCTGCTGCTGGTGGGGAGAAGGAGGGAGGGGAGTCCTGAGCCAATGGAACAAGAGTCAGAGATACTCCCAGCAAAAGGCCGGTGGGGGTCATGAACAGGACATCCGCCAGAGCAGATTCATGACTCTTCTGTGCTATGCCAAGGTTGTCACCCCTTAAATCTACTTTCAGTTCTTCTACCCCTTCTGTGCTTAGTTCTAAAAAGATGTGTGGAGAGGAAGCACAGAGCCCCTCTGCTTGCAGAGGTACAGACCTAAGGGATAAACTGAGGCAGACGGCTGCTAACAGGTGATCTGAGACAAGTATTGGATCCTGAGACTTATAAGGAGAGCCTAAGTGCTCTGATGAAGAGTTCCGGAAGCCCTGGTGGTCAGGGGCGCTGGCATGGGGTGGGAAGGCACTGGTCTGGGATGGTTCTCTGGGAAGGCTGCTGAGATGTCAGGGTCCTTGGAGAGCAAGTGTGTTCCCCACAGACTAGGGCAGCAGGTGCAGGGGAAGGCTGGGGATGGAGTGTGGCTTCTCAGGGCCCTGGATCACAGCTTTACCCACAGCCTGCCTTGGAGGAGCCTCCAGGAACCTCTGCCAACCCATCTGTCAGCCAGCTGACATACCACACTGGGGCATATCCAACCTCTTGACATCAGGACATTATGTCATCTTCGAAGGTCATACTTAAGAACTGTAACATACAGTTATTTTAAAACCTTCCAAAATAAACTCAAAATGTGTTAAGGAAGTTTATGATTCTGTGTTGGGCAACATTTGTATCCACAAGGCTGCATAAGGGCCACAGGCTGGGCAAGCCTGGACAGTCCTGAATGGCCCACAAAGTTGCCAGCCTTTCCTATCTGGTCTTTTCTGGATGAAATGAGGCCTGTTTCAGGTTGCAGTAATCAACCTGCCCATGGGGCACTATTTCCATGTACTCCCAACTCAGTGGCTCAGCTTAGGAAGTCACCCGAATTCTAGTCACCTCCCAAATCAGTCAAGTAAGAGTGACAATGTGACCACCCCAGCTGCATGGTGGGGGAACCTGAGGCTGACCATGATCAGCAATCCACACAGTCTGCAAACTGGACAGGACCGGAGCTTGGCCTCAAGGGCTCATCCCTCTGACTATACCCCAAGCTCTAGTCACCTGCCAGTCGTGCATCAGAACTGAAGTGGGGAGAGAGCATTCCACTCTCCACCTGATCCTCTTTGGCCATGATTTCTTCTGGGATCCATTTTTTCTGTCTTTGGAAAATTAATAGAAAAGAAATCATGGCCATCCTGGAATGGAACTCGGATGTCCTAAAGCCCACTCTCTAATTCATACGTGATTTGGGATGCACGTGTAGTCACACATAAGGCCTCTGGGAGGAGAACAGGTACTTGGACTTAATAACTAGTAAGCTGACTTTCCCAGACTGACTTTCCAGACGTTCCCCCACTGTGCTTGGAGCCTTTGATATGGCCCCAGTGGGGCTGAAACCCATTCCATCCAGGCAGAAATCCCGGGAGTTTTGCCTGCCTCTCTCTTTCTCCAGAACCGCACCATCATTCATTCAGTCCACAAATACCTCGCCAAGCCCCTACAGTGTGCCAGATAGCATGCCACAATTGCAACTGAGTCCTTTTCCCAGCCTTATCCAGCCCAATGCCAACACTGTCTCTATAGCTGTCACCACTCTGGCTCGGGAAGCTTTGAGTCTGGCCAGAGAGCCAGGTGGAGAGGACACACTGATCTGAAGCTGGCGAGGGGCCTACAGTTGTTGTGTCCTAGATGATTTTCCTCCTCTGGGCTTGTATGGGTTAACAAAGGTGGCAGTTGTGTCCCAGTTCCAGCTGGAAGTGGCCTGTGCGTCATTGGGGACAACAATGCACCCCACTCTGAGGGCAGCCTGGAGTGATTCATTTAGAACCTGGGACAAGAGGGAATGGAGATAAACAGGAGGAGGAAGAGGGTGGTATTCAATGTACTTGGAGCATCTGAGCCAGGGGCAGGTGCACCGCTGTTGTTCCCTTGTATGGTGCAGTCAGGCAGGTGAGGAGCCCATCAGCAGTGCCCTTCAGGGGTGTACAGGCTCAGGCCCCTTCACCTGCTCTGGGGGAAGCGGAGGGCTCAAGCCTGGTTATTTGCAACCACATCCCAGACCCACTGTAGAACTCTGATAAGCAACCTTACATCAAGAGGCAGGTGACTGCCTCTTTCGCTGCCTCTGGGCCATGAGCCTGTCACCAGTCCCCAGTCCCCCGTGCTTCCACTGTGAAATGAGCACTAAGACAGACTGTACACCCAGGAAGCTGAGAGCTGTGACCTGGGGCTTGGGCTCCCTCAAGGCAGTGTCCATCAGAATCACCACTTACAAGCATGCTCAGGCAATAAGTATGGACCCATCAGGCACTCGGATCTGGAAGGAGAAAGCAGCCCTCTCAAGGTCATTGTTAAGCTTAAGTGGGTTGTCTGAAATTCTGGCAAACATTTATTTTTGTGCCCAGCGTGTGCCTGGCCAGAGATGAGCAGTGAACCTGTGGTCTGATAGGACAGGCAACAGGCTTGAATGGAGCACAGAACATACATTTAACAGAGCTTAGCTGCCTGCTTTCATGTCATCCCCAAAGTTCCTTGAGACTCTCAGATAATTTTGTCATGTGATGAGTCACTTAGGTCTAGTTAAACTGTTCCTGGAATCTCAGGCCAGAGGCTTGCCTTTGGGGGCCTCAGCAAATCAAGTTCAATCACCCACTGTCTTGAGGGTTCTGTTAGCAAAGAAATAAGTGGTGGGGCAGGGGTGCTTATTTCCTTGTGGCTGTATCTAGAGGATGGATGGTCTAGAAAGCTGTCTTCCTCAGACTGACCATAGCTCCCAGAGGACACAGACAATGGCAAATGTGGGGGAAAAGATGTGCATACCCTTATCTTGCATCTGGCTCTGCAGGGCCCTGCAAAGACATCACTACTGCTTTCTTGGGTTAGATCCCAGCACCAGGTGATGGCCTGTGGGGGTCCCCATTTTGGATTCGGAAACAATTCAAACAGAGAGAACAAGTTAGAGGAACAAAATGGTGTCAATTAAAACAGAACTGGCTCCTCCCTCAAGAGCAAAGAATAATTTCAAAGGAGTCCTTGTAACAGAATCAACCATTGGGATCATGTTAGAGACATTTCCTGGATGAAAGGCGTGCCCTGAGGCAGAGGGTATGTTTGGGCCACATAGTGGGAGAGGGGGTTCTGAGCTTGTCCCCTACTTTCCACTAACCACAGAAGGACTGCCCACCTGCTGTCAGCTAGGCCCTCTACAAGTATGACAGAAGGAGGTGGCAGGCTCTGTGACCACTAGCCAGAGTCCTCACTGGACTGGGGTGGGCTGGGGGCTCCCCTGAATCATCCTCACTGCACAGCAGGGAAGAAGGATGAAACCAGAGGGCTGAAAGTTGTGTCACATATGGGCCTGGTTCCCATGTCTCCTCTGCTTTTTCTCCCACACTCACCCTCCTGTGTGGCACTCGACAGCCACCACTTCCTAGGCCCTTGGTGGGAAAACTGTCTGCTCACTGCTCAAAGGAACCTCTATTGCCTCAGGCTGATCCCTGCCCACTTGCCCCATTCTCTTCCCTACCAGGCTCCCCAGAGCTTGAATTGTTTCAAACCCTCGCCCCTTGGAAGGAGTATTTTTAGGGGGAGTGGGTGCCCCTCGGGGGGGCTTTGTGCTGGCACATGGGGGTGGATGGATGTCTGGATGTGTTCGAGAGATCGGTTCCTCTGACCCCAGTCATTGCCCCTTGGTTATCTCTAGGTATCCCCAGTGCCCCAGCAGTTCCTGGTGCCCCAGCCTTGTGCTGATATTACCGGGGCCTCTTCCAGCAAAGCTAGTCCCTGCCCAGCATTAGGACAGCACTTCTTTGATGATGTCAGTCTGCAGCATTGGCTGGAATTATCTCTTCAAACAAAGAAATGAACAACTCAGGGCTGGAGAGGTGATTCAGTGGTTCAGGGCCAGTGTCGCTCTTGAAGAGGATCCAAGTTCAGTTCTCAGAACCCATGTCAGATGCCTCACAACCACAAGTAACTCCAGCCCCAGGGGATCCAGTGCCCTCTTCTGCCTCTTGCCAGGGAACCTGCATTCACATGTGTACACATACATGTATACACATAATTTAAAAAATAACATAAAGAGAAAAAGAAAAAAAGAAATGAGCAACTTTCTACTCCCTCAGGACCCTGATCCATCCGTGCACTAATTCTCAAATTGGGTTCCCTCGACTTCTACTGAGGCTCCAGAGCCTGGAGGAGGGGAACCAAGGGGAGAGCCCTCTGATTTCTGTCCTCACTGTAGCTGAGTAGAAGTACTTCTCCATTTATATGTTGGGTTTAAATAGATGATGTGGTAAACCAGAAACTCCTATTGATTCATGTGCCATGCCCTCTTCTTCTTGGCCTAGCAGCCTTGTGCAGGGGTAGAGAAACTAACTCAGGTGAACAGATCTTGTGACATGTATGGGGTACAAGTGCAGTGTAGCCCCAGCCTCAGCCTGGGATGATTGATCAGAAGCCAGCCCTGTGTGATTCCCTAACGACCACCTCCTCTGTTTCAGGAGCCTTCTGCAGGAACCGGGGAGGTCCTTCTGTCCATCAGCTACCTCCCAGCTGCCAACCGTCTCCTGGTAGTGCTGATTAAAGCCAAGAACCTTCACTCCAACCAGTCCAAGGAGCTGCTGGGCAAGGGTGAGTAAAGATGCGAGGGGACAGCCAGGGCACCCCAGCACTGGGGTGCATGCAAGAGGCAGCAGCACCTGGCAGGGAATGGAGACAGGTGTGCAGAAAGGTGACAGAAGTCCATTTATGGAGTTACCCTCAGCTGTGTACTCCACCTGGAACATACTAACCAATTCTGTTGGATGCACTCATGCCTTTAAGTTCTTATCCATCTGTCTCTGGGACTGCCCCACTCACCAAGGCCCCAGGGTAGCTACTTGAGCTCTACTCTACTTGAGCGCCACCCTGAGAACAGCCATCTTTACCTAGGATCACAGGAAGCCAAAGGGAAAATGAGAGCCAGATTACTTTTATATCACTGTGCTTAGGGCTGGAGAGATGGCTCAGCAGTTAAAGAGCACTGGCTGTTCTTGCAGAGGACCTGAGTTTGAATCTCAGCACCCACATGGCAGCTAACAACCATCCGTAACTCCAGTTCCAGGGAGCCGATGCCCTCTTCTGTCCTCTGTGGGCATTGCATGACATGGGTACACTTATATACATGTAGGCAATACACTCATACACATGAAATAAAAATAAAAAATGATTAAGTAAAATATTTAAAAACACTAGAGAAACCAACTTAAAGGGGAAGGATTTATTCTGACTCACCAGTGTCACTTGACCCCTGTGCATTGAGGCAGAGCATCATGGTGGCAGGAGCATGTGGTAGAAGAGTTGTTTACTTTATGAAGGGGCCAGGGCAAGACATAGCTCCTTGGGCTGGAGAGATGGCTCAGTGATTAAGAGCACTGGCTGTTCTTGAGCACTGACTGTTCTTGCAGAGGACCCAGATTTGTATCCCAGCATCCACATGGCAACTAACAACCATCAGCAACTCCAGGTCCAGGGGATCCAATGCCCTCTTCTATCCTCTACTGGCGTTACACGATGCAGGTGCACTTACACACATGAAAGCATAACACTCAGATACATAAAATAAAAATAAATGAAAAAGACATAGCTCCCAAGAACACACCCCAAAGACCTACTTCCTCCAGTGAGGCTTTACCTCCTGACATTTCCATAACCTCTTGAAATAGCACCACCAGTTGAACACCAAGCATTGGACATGTGAACTTGTAAAGGATATTTCATTTGAAATTGTAACAGCAGCCATCTAGGGGAGGAGTCCCCGGACAGCAGGGAAAGCTAGATAGGGCTGGGCCTGCTTCTTGGGCAAGGACTGATGTCAGAAGCCCTGATGCTTCTACTAGCCTTCCCATGCTCTCCCATTCTCTTCGCAGTTCTCAGCCTTCACCAAAGGCCTCCCCGACACCTGCTGATCATGGGTGGTAGCAGATAGTGTGGCTGTGAGGGCAAAGCCTGAGGCTTGAGGAGTCTGGCACATACAGCCTCTTTATAAGGTCTGCAAGTTTCAAGTTTTCCTTCTAATATCTGGTTTGGGCACTAAGCAGACTTGCCCATCAAAACAGAAAAGTAGCCTGGGTGAGCCAGATCACACCTGCACAGGCAACAGAATGCTCAAAGCAAGATATAAATAAGATAGAATCAATCATCTCTCTATATAGCAGGGTGCAAATAAAGGTCCTTGCATTCTGAATCTTTGAGCAAAAGATATTGGGTAAATAAAATCAGAAGGGCTGGTGTTACAGAGTTCTGAGCCACAGGTCAGCATCAGATACTTTTCCTCATTGCTTCCAGTCAGTTCTGTCTTGCTTCTTTTTTAAATAGCTCCCATCAGGACCATTACAGTAGAGCACTTTGTCTCTGAAATATCTCTGCAGAAATAACAAACCACCCACCCAGGGGCAATAACCATAGCAATAAATACAAAGTCAAAATTACTCTCACATTAGCTTGGGCAACCTTGACTAATGAAAATATAACACCCTGAGCTATGAAAGCTTGTCAGCTGATTGGCTTGTAGATTTCCTGGTGATCTGGGGGGGAGGTGGAAGGGAGACAGGAAGTCTTTGTTCCCGCTCCATAAGAAGTCCAGGTCCTCAAGTAAAACTTACAGAAAGTACATGATCAGAACTCAGCCAGTCAGCAGAACACCTGCAATCTTTTTTAAAAAAATATTTTATTTACTATTTTTATTTTATATGTATGAGTGTTATGCCTGCATGTAGGTAAGTGCACCCATGTCATGCAATGCCTGAGGAGGACAGACTACACTGTTGGATCCCCTGGTACTGGAGTTACAGACAGTTGTTTAGCTGCCATGTGGGTGCTGGGATTCGAACCCAGGTCTTCTGCAAGAACAGCTCAGTGTTCTTAACCGTTGAGCCATCTCTCCAGCAATCTTTTTTTAAAATGTGTATGAGTATTTTGCCTGCAGATATGTAAGTGCATCCATGTCATGCAATGCCACAGGGACCAAAAGAAGGTATAGATCCCCTGGAACTGGAGTTAAGGATGGTTGTTAACTGTCATGCGGGTGCTGGGAACTGAACCCAGGTCAAAGAGCAGCCAGTGCTCTTAACCACTGAGCCATCTCTCCAGCCCAACACCTGCAATCATAATACTCAACCCAAAGGTCTGGCCAGAATATGAAAGGAAAGTAGGCCAGGGCAGAGCATGTTATTTCTGGTCTGAGTTTGAAACGGACTGGGGGACCACTAAGCCATCTTCCTACACTTCGTATGAACTGGGGATATGGAGTCACTTGAAAGAATTCATGGCCACAGTGGTTCCCTAGTTGCACTTTAACATGCCCCAGTCTGAGCCATCCAGTAACCCACCTCATGTGTTTTGAGACCAACTGTGTATACATAATCCTAAAATCCAAACTCCAATAAATTCCAACATCTGGACCCTCTGAGCACTGGTGAAGAATTCCACACCATGAAATTTTGTTTATGCATAATTACATAAAATGATGGGTAGGGGCTAGAGAGATAGCTCAGTGGTTAAGAGCACTTGCTGCTTTTGCAGAGGATCTGGGTTTGGTTCCAAGCACCCAATTGTAATTTCAACTCTAGGAGACACAAAGCCTCTCACCTCCCCAGGTGCCTGCAATATGCATGTATATATCTCCCACTTAATTAAAGTCAATCTTTAAAATGTTGTATGACACCACCTTCAAGCTGTATAAAAGGAATATGTGAAGCCTATACAAGCTACGGCCAATGATACAGGTCTCTAATCCTAGCTGCTCCCTGGGCAGCAGGATTGCAAATTCAAGACCGGTTGGAGTCACCTGGTAAGACCCTGTCTCAAAATAAAAAGTAGAAAGAGGGCTGAGGATTTTGTTCAGTGGTAAAGTGCTTCCTTAGTATGTATGAAGCCCTGGGTTCAATCCCAAGTACTGAGAAAAGAAACATTAAGTGAATTTTATGCTTAGACTTGGGTCGCATCCCCAAAATGTCTCATAATATACTTACGAATATTACCAAGTCTGAAAAACATCCCAAATTGGAAACATTTCTGGTTCCAAGCCTTCCAGATAAGGATGCCCAGTCTGTGTTGTCAATCTTCCACACTCTTGTGTAAGTTGCAGAGGTAGCAACTTTTGTATGTCTTCCCATATATAGACCAGTGCTTGCCATCTGGTAGATACTTGATAGTTACTGAATCAAGAGGGAAACACCAGCGGTAGCACCATCCTGGGTGCCAGCAGATGCTAGCAGCTCACTGGCCTCCTCTCTGTCTCTTTCCTCTGTGTCCCCCAAGATGTCTCCGTCAAGGTGACCTTGAAGCACCAGGCTCAGAAACTGAAGAAGAAGCAGACAAAGCAGGCCAAGCACAAGATCAACCCCGTGTGGAACGAGATGATCATGTTTGAGTTGCCCGATGACCTGCTGCGGGCATCCAGTGTGGAGCTGGAGGTGCTGGGCCAAGGTGAGGAGGGGCCGAGCTGTGAGCTGGGCCACTGCAGCCTGGGCCTGCATGCTTCAGGCTCTGAGCGAAGCCACTGGGAGGAGATGCTGAAGAACCCACGCCGGCAGATTGCCATGTGGCACCAGCTGCACCTGTAGCCAGCCACACGACCACCATTCTTCCTGGGCACAGCGGTCCTCCAGCCTCATCCCCTCCTTGAGCCCCAAGTGACAGACACAGATGTGCTGGCCAAGGCCAGGATCCCATTCCTCTCTCATTACATTCCCCTCTCTAAAAAGTGAACAGAGCCACCAGGGCCACATGTGAAAGTGGGGTGTTGGGGTCACACGGAGAACTGTGTTTTTCCTTATCCCTATAATGGAAAGACACATGTGTCAAGTGGGCAAGTTGGGTAGGTGTGCTCATGGGCAAGACCTCATGGGCAAGTTGGGTAGGTGTGCTGAGGCCAGGTGCAGAGGACTCTTAAACCCTGGGAACCAGAGATGCTTTTTGAAGGGAAGGATTTCAAAAATGATGAAGGACATAAGAGGCTTCTGTGTGGACACAGGACTAGAGGCCATTTCAGTAGGATGAGCCCCTGACCAGCATCCAGTCAAATCCCCACTTACCTCAGTTTAAAGACCCCCCTTCATCAGTCCCTAGGTTTCTGGGGGACAGTCCACATTGATGACCTCAGTGGAAGCTTGGAGACACCTGTCCCTAACAACCATGGGGCTTCTGAAGCCACGCAGGAGGGGCTGCGCTTAGTGAGATCAATTTTATGGTATTCCACTCAGTTTTGGGCCAGCATCCTCTACAAGCAGGGACACAAGGACCAGCACTGGCACCACAGTGTGAAGATGGATGCTCTGTCTTTAATTTAATCTTTCTGTGTTATTTTTACCCTTTGGATCCCATCCTTAAACTATGTTGTGTGTTTTGATTGTTTTATTTTAGGAATCTTTTTGTTATCATATTTGGGGAGACCTTCCCCCCAACAAACCTCAGTGGTATGGATCTGCTGTTTGTCACTGCTGGATCCTGAGGTTTAACTATCATGTCCACCAGCATCACCCAGGGCACCCTTAGGGGGATATCTGTCTTTCTTAGTGTGCACAAGCTTCAGGAGGAACAGGAGGCCAGTTCTGAAGGTGGCCTCTTCCACTTGTGTGAAAAACTGGAGGTGAAGGGCAACTTTAAGGAGATGTGGTCTCTTGCAAATGTGCCTCCTTTCCCTAGTTTTGGGGACTTGTCTTTTTAACTGGTAAATAACCGGAGGCTAGGCTTGGCTGTCTACCTTGCTTATTCCCAATAGATGTCTCATGGTGAAATCAGTCTAAAGATGGGATTGGCTGTAGGGATATGGTACTCTCCTGTGAGCCAGAGTTCAGGCTATCTGTTGCTTCCTTGTAGTGACCTTGGGGTGACCATCTGTAACACAGCACTGACTTCATCAGACCTACAGATCGTGGGAGTAAAATAATGGATAGGTTTGTGTTCAAAAGTTGTACATATTCCTTGGCAAACAAAACAAAACAAACTTTGAGGTACTTGTGGATCAGATTTTAAGCTAGATCTGTCTTCAGGTTGTCAGTTGAGAATGCTTGGAATGTGCCAGAACCATCTAAGTATTTCTAGACTATTTGAACTCTTCTTTACTAACATCTTAGCTCTGATGAAACTTCAGATGTTGGCCTGGTTCCCTAATCTAGACTCCTAAACCATATGGGCTTCCTCAGAAACCCATTCTTTCTGGGCCTCTCTGTGGGTGGGGATCTAAGCAGGGGACCTTGTAATCTGTCACTTTCACCCTTTCTGCACAGAAATAGATAAACATTCAAAATCATTTTTACCTATTCTCAGAAGAAACAAAAATCTAGATCCTCCTCAATGGGCACATCTTTGAGATACTTAGCAGCCTTGATGGTCAAAGTTGGCAAGCCATGACCAAGAGCCCTTATTCCACTAGTGTCCTCTCCTTCGTAACCTCTGATCCTGCAGTCCAGAAATGTTGGGTTTCTAGGCTGAAAAATCAGGGCAATCAGTTCTATAGACCTGCTTTACGGTTCCCCTAAAGACTGTTTGAGATGGGTTGGGCAGGGCAGGTCCAAGAGGGCTGCTCTACTCATACTTATTCCCTCATCTCTTTGGATCTCAGATTTCAAACTGAGGGTTAGCTCTGATAGACATCACATTCCCCCACAGGACTTCTTGAATGAAGGCCATGTCAATGTGCTGGGGTGTATGGACAGGAGGCAGGCTCCTCAGGACATTGTTGGTCACCAGTGTATTCCCAGTGCCTAGAACATAGCATGCGTCTGTCCATTCCAGCTTGAGATGACTCTTGGGATGGGGTGAAAACCTAGAGCTCTTGCAAGAGTGCAGGTCAGGGTCAACTCCTCAAATGTAGAGTACCAGGCTGTGGCTGAACTGAACTGAGTTGAGGTTTGTTAGTTCCTTATCTGTTTCTGTGATAAAATGCCATGACCAAGGCAACTTGTAGAAGAGTTTATTTGGCTTATTGTTCCAAAGGAGTAAGAGTCCATCATGGTGGGTGGCATGGTGGCAGAGGCAGCCAGGACAGAAAGCTGAGAGCTCACATCTTTAAGCAGGCACAGGAAGCAGAGAGAGAAACTGGCAGTGTGAAGGAGGCTTAGCTTATGAACTCTCAAAGCCCAGTGACCTGCTTCTTCCAGCATGGCCACACCTCCTAAAGTTTCCCTGACCTTCCCCAAACAGTACCACCAGCTGGCAACAAAGTGTCCAAATACTTGGAGCCTATGGGGGACGTTCATTCAAGCTGCCATAGGGCTCTTTAGAGGGGAGAGCTGGTCCTGGAGCTGTTTTCGCCTTCGTGTTTCCTGTTGTCACATGCTGTGTGTGTGTGTGTTTGTTCTGAAGTCCCGAATCAAAGCACAAAAAGACGCATGAGACATTATGGTAATATGTCTGGTGTCACACTTCGGAGCACAAATCTTACAGTGATAAATAAATCATTTCCCACAGAGTTGGCAGCTCAGTGTTTCTCTTTTCTCCTTTTACCTTATGTTTTAAACATAAGATGCAGAAAAATGTGATTTGAGACGCACTGTGAACCTTGAGCAACTTAAATGAACCATGAGGACTACAGCTGAAGTCTCCTTCAGTGCCCTCTACTCAGGAGACCAGGGTCCTGAATTCGGATTTGTCATCCCAAGCATGCCCTGATACTTTTTACTACATGGTTATGGACCACTAGAAAGTATCTGTGTGTCTTTCTAGGCTTTATTTAAACTATGTCACACAATTTTTGTTCACCATTAAAATTCTGACCTTCATCTATGCAGACATGTGGTTCTAATAAATTTCTCTTTCATAGCTGTATAATACTCCACTGTATGAATGTACCACATTCCATTCTGTTGATGCATATTTAAATGTTTCTTTTTTCTTCCTTTTGTTCTCTCCTTTCTCCTCCTTCCCTACCTACCCCTTCTGGCTTTTACAGGAAGTACTGCTGTAAACATTTCTATGCACGTCTCCCATACACTTATAGAAGTCTTTCTCTAAGATATGTCTACAAAAGAGTGGTGCTGGTACAGAGTTGTGTGTGCTTGTGTGCATGTTCTGTGTGTGTGTGTGTGTGGCATGCATGTGGTGTGTGTGTGTATTCGTATGTGTGTGGCTTATGTGTATAGCATGTGTGTGTATGTATGTGTGTGTGGCATGCATGTGGTATGTGTGTGTATTTGTATGTATGTGGTGTATGTGTATAGCATGTGTGTGTATGTGTGTGTGGCATGCATGTGGTATGTGTGTGTATTCGTATGTATGTGGTGTATGTGTATAGCATGTGTGTGTATGTGTGTGTGGCATGCATGTGGTATGTGTGTGTATTTGTATGTATGTGGTGTATGTGTATAGCATGTGTGTATGTGTGTGTGGCATGCATGTGGTGTGTGTGTGCATTCGTATGTGTGTGGTGTATGTGTATAGCGTGTGTGTGTGTGTGTGTGTGTGTGTGTGCCTCTCTGGCTTTGGCCTCCTTTCTGAGAAGACATGTTGGGCAGGCTCTCCTGATTCTTCTTTCTTTAACCCTCCAGCCCAAAATACCAGATCAGGAAAGGGTCAGGGGAGCAGCTAGTAGAACCTCTGCTCTAGAGGACAAGCATGGACAAAGGGCCTATGGGAATCTTGCCATCCTAGGTCTTCCAGGTGGCCACCTCTGCCCTGGCCTGTAGAGGAAGTGCCCTGAGATTAAGCAAGGGCCTAAGTCTGAATTTTAAAAAATTTATGTGCATGAGTGGTCTGCCTGTAAGTGCAAATGCCCAATGGAGACCAGAAGAGGGCATAAGATCACCTGGAACTGGAGTTACCGATGGTCATTAGCTGCCATGTGGGTGCTGGGAACCAAAGCTGGGCCTATGCAAGAGCAGCCAGTGCCCTTAACTTCTAAGCCATCTCTCCAGCTCCATGAACCTGTTTAAAGTCAGTGGGAAATCAGCCTCATCATGTGAAATTGAGATGGAAGGTTCTTAGACAGGATAAATGTACCATGAGACAAGCCATGCAATGTCTGTACATGTAATTCTTTCATATTATGTACATTCATAATTACATCTTAATGACAACCAACATTTGTATATTATAATAAAATAAGCTAAGTGACTCCCACAGAGGCAAAATATTGTGTACTATATTTCACAGGTAACTATGAAGATGGACCAACTGAGCCCAAAGTTAATATCTGAGTCTGGATATATATATTGCAGAGAAATGATCATGTTTCTTGATCACTGAATCAAGGACTTTCTACTGAGGTGCCCTCAACACAAGCCCTACTCTGACATGAGAAGCTTTCTCCTGCTTCTGGCACCATGTGGAGAGTTGAGACCCTGAAAACCTACAAAACATCATCCCTGGCCATGGTCAGATGACCCCCAAAGGTGTCTTTAACCTTTTGTGATTCTGTGGTCTAGATTAGCAAAAACTTCCTTTTCACATTTTCAGTCCCCTGTCTCAAGCAAGTATATGTACCTGTCCTCTCTGCCCATCTGGGAAGGCCTTGGCATATTCTGACAGACCCTCCTAACAGCCACTTGAGACTCCCCCGAACAATAGCATTGGCACCTGAGGCTCTAAGTGAGCCTGGTTTCATCTGCTTAATTGTTTCCTGCCTAGCGGTAATTTTCCACCCAAGTTTCTACTTTTGAAAGTGGGTTGGAAGCACCAATTGGGAGATGTGAATTGGAGCATCTGTCAGTATCCCTCCAAGGCAGATGTCTGGCAAGGATAAAGCTGAGAGATGGAGGCATTAGGCAGCACCTCTGTGCTGGAGAGCAGCCCCTACGGCCCTGCCTGTCTCCTTCAGGTGAGCCAGCACAGATGGTCCCTGCTGGGACCTGGGCAGTGTTTTCCCAGCCTGAGGCCAAGGAGCTTACCTGGAAGGAGCACAGCAGGAAGCCAGTTGACATTGTGGAAACCAGTCTGGTGGTGACCACCATGTGATTGGAGTCCCACAGAGTCTGGTCCTCTGTTGGGCTTAGTCTCTTGTCAGCGGGGCTCTGGATCCTAACATTCTTTCAGCATACTTTGGGAGAACTTGTTGGCAAATGTGGGTGGCAGAAACATTAGGAAGTTGGTCAGGCAGGCCAGGCAGGGGAGAGCAAGAAGAGCCTGTTTTCTGCCAAGACAGACAAATCAAACTTCTCTCAGGTTCCTCTGCCCTGGAGAGTCAGGTGACATGAGCTGCTGAAAGCTGAGGAAGGAGCCCAAGGCCTCGCCAAGGAGGGATAGGTTGTCTCAAGCTGCGGTGTAGGCTAGCCCTTTTCCAGGTAACCCCAGGAATCCTAGGCAGAAGGAGGATGGTAGAAGTGAACCCCAACACTTCTTGGTACTCGCTTCACCCTGATCTAAAGGGTTACAACCAAAATGACTGACAAATAATTGCACATAGCAGACCACAGCTCTGCATTAAGCAACTGAAGAAATAAACTGAGATTCGTGATTCGCCAAGGTCATGTCGCTTCTAAGAGGCAGAGAGAGATTTTAATTCTATACCTGTCTAGTCCTAAAGTCAAGACTCTTAAGATATACCTACTGGCCATGGGTCTCTACTTGAAGGTCACTTAGATGTGTAGGTCACATCTCCCGTGTTAACTGGAACTACAATGTGCCAACATGGCTGCACTGGAAAAATCCTTCTTTGTAGAGGAATGAAGAGACACTTGGTGAACTGGTTGGGACACTGTCAAAAACAAGGTGTGTAGGCAAAGGTGTGTAGGCAAAGTGTGGACAACCTCCAGTAGGGAAGGGGCAGGGTGGAGTTCAGATGCAGCCAGAGGTCAAGTTCAGGGTCATCCAGGACTTCCACAGCGGCCAGTGCAGGCATGGGAACTGGGCTTCACTTTGGAGCAGCTCAGATGCCCTCATCCCTTCAGGACATATTGTTACCTGCTTACTTGGTAACAGGCACTACCCACCAGGGAATGAAATGGCTCTATTTTTCCCTCAAGGGCATTGCTCAGGAGAGAACATCACACACACACACACACACACACACACACACACACACAGAGTAATAAATGGTCAGGAAAGACTCCTGCTAAGAAAGTGGCATTTTACCAAATCCTGTTGCCATGTTGGGAACAGCTGCCCCAGGCAGAGGGCTCCAAGCAGCAACTGAAGGTTCTCATATAGAACAGACCTTGGGGGGTGGAGGACAGTACAATTCTCTTTCCTGGGGATGAAATCCACATTGGAGAATCTGTTGCAAATCTGGATGAGATCTGGGTAGCCCACAGCAGGGTGGGAAGTAGGTTGATGTAGGTCTAACTGTAATGCTTAGATGGGGCCAGCTGGGCCCCTTCCTTCCTCTCCTACTCTTCTGAGAAGTGAACTAGACATTCCACAGAAACCACAAAATGGCTTCCACAATTACTGTGTAACAATTTCCTCCTAATTGAAATACTCTATCCTGGAGGGAGGGGCCTTAAGATACAGAACATTCTAAAGAAAGCCTCCTTAAGATTCAAGAAATAAACAACTCACAAGTCTCAGAAAGTCACTGAAACTGGCCAGATCCCCAAAACCCTTCCCTCCCCAAGGTTATATAAACTCAAAAGGCTGACCTTCTGACCTATTGAGTAGCTTTTAAGTCTGGCAGGAAAGCTCCAGGATTCAGGCTTTTTAAATCATCTCACCCATAGGGGTGGGCTTTTGATGTTGCAGCTGTCTTTGAGTGGTTCATCCTCTTGTAAGTAACCCTTCACTCATCCTCCTGTAAGTAGCCCCATTCACCAAGCTGTACTATACTTGGGTCTGTCGTTGGTTTTCTCTAGGGTGTGAAGACGTTTGTTCATGTCTCCTCAGGAATAGGGTCACACAACAGAATTGGAGCCCAAACACAGATTGACAGAACCAAAGGTGAGCTGTGGAGAAGTGGCGCCCTGGTGTCTGCAATGGGTGCTGAGACAGTAACAGAGGCCAATTGATGGGAGAGTGAAACATTCATGGAGGAGATCCCAAAGCGGCTACTGGTCCCTGTGTCGTATGGGAGGCTGTGCTTCCTTGACATAGTGGTGCTTGTGGGAGTCTTGAGATTGGATGATAGGAGAAACAGCCAAGGCTAGGCTGGGTAGAGAATCTGAGGGAGGGCTGGCTTGTCTCCTTGATGGATGGGGTACAGGGATGTCCCTCCAACAGCTGATGGATTAAAGAATGTATTCTGGGCCTAGAGAGATGACTCCGCAGTTAAAAACACTGTCTGCTCTTGCAGAGGACCTGGGTTTGGTTCCTAGCACCCACATGATGGCTAACAACCATCTGTAACTCCAGTTCCAGGAGATCTGATGGTCTCTTCTGAAGAAGATTGCATGACATGGGTGCACTTACATACATGCAGGTACAATATTCATACACATAAAGTAAAAAAATAAATAAAATTAAAAAAATAATGTATTCCATTCCCTGAAAGTCACACATAAGACATGGGACGTGACCAGGCTGTGGTGTCAGTTATGACCACTGCTATGGAAGGTTAGACATGCAACCGAGGTTGTCTTTACAGAAAGAACTTGCTTGTCTAAGGAAGCAATTACAACATGTGGAAGCAAAAGAACATGCGGTTGCTAGCCTCTGATTAGAAAAGAAAGTGGAAGAAAGAGAGAATGAGGTAGTGTTGACTTGCTACTCCCTACAGGTGGGGCGCCTAACGGTAAGGAGGACACAGCGCAGACTTACGCTAAACAGCATTTGTTGGGAGAAGAGTCACAGAGTGAGAGAGAGCAGAGCAAGGTGAACATGATGGAAGATCCCTCTCAGGTTTAGGGTTCAGTTTCGGGAAAATGTCCTTAAAATGTCCCGACCCAACAGGCTACAATAGTCAGGGAGTGTTCTGTCTCCTCTGCTTGAACTGGGAAAGAATGTCAAGCCATGAAAGAGCCTGTCACAGCCTGGATGGTGAGACTGGGGGACATGTGGGCGGATGGGATCAGTCTGAGTCCTAAGGAAGTGGAGAAACCAGGTGGGGTGACCACCCCTCCATCCTTGACACCAAGACTGCACAGCCTGAGGTAAGTTCAGGGGACTCAGCCCCTGACAGGCTGACACTTTGGAGCTGCAGGGATGCCTGGTTATCGCCAGCTGAGGACCCGTGAAGATCAAGACTGGAATGCAGGGGAAGGACTGGTGTTACTGGGAGAATCAGGCATGGAAGAGGCAGTGTTTGATGGCCACAGTGCCTGACGGAGCTGTAATTACAGGAGAATGAAAAGAGAGCTTGATTCAGCAGGGCCCTCAGGGCTGCATGGAGCTTTCCTGGCTTTGCTGAGCCCCATGGTGGGACATGAACTGTGAAACAGGAGAAGCTCTGGAAAATATAGATGGTGTTGACAGGCATGTACATTAGGTTTATAAAACCCAAAAGCAATCATGAGGGGCAAAAAGACGACCAAAGCAGGCAAGCGGTGTGTATGGCTACTTGAAGGCACATGTGACAAGATTTATGTTAGGCAGAATTTCCTAGAGAGAAAAATTTTTTGAAGCCTATGGCTATGCTAGTAAGCTGAAAGGCTCTAAAGACCGAGCAACTGTCCTAGGGTGGGCAATTATCCCCACCCAGAGTATGTGATGTAAAGTACACCATGGGTTGAGACTGTTCCTCAAGCTGGGGCTCTTTCTCAGTTGGGTATGACTAATGAAAAGGCAAGGGCTACATAGCTGGCCTGCAGCCTGTCAGAACCAGGGAGCTGGTTCCAGTGGCTTGCCTGACAGGTTAGAATGGAGCCCTTGGGTCCAAACAGGGCCAAGAAACACAAGGTAGCCCCACTGGGAGCTGCACAGTGGTTCCATAGCAACAACAGCACGCCAGATGCAGAGGCTGATGGCTCAAGGAAATGTCTATGGATTACACTGGGCTGGAAGGGGCAGTGTCCCCCACCATGCTGCTCTACTCAACATTGCTCTTTAGACTAAACAGTTGATCGAAATGATGAGATATTTTCGTAGTGTACTGGATCTTGTTAACATTTCTTAGTATCCCCTTAGCAACTCAAGACCAACCAGAACTAATTTAGAACGGAGGGGGGTCCGTCAGATCCTGCCAGCCTCTGTAAAAAGGTTTTGTTACATAATGCCAACTCTTGAATGTCTTAAAGATTTATAAAAAATGTGTAAAACAACAATAGAGGCAAGAGATGAATTTAAACAAAGGTGCCCTGTATATGTGGGAAAGAGAAAACTCCCAAAATCCAAAAGCTTGTTGGGTGAAAATTCAGTGCTGGGGGTGGATAACCTATGAGCTCTTAGCCAAGGAGGCCTCAGGGGCCCCCTAAATGAGGTCATTACCACTGCTTATTGATTGCATGTCAGACCTAGATGATAAGATGCTGTTGCTGAAGACCGTGTATGCACTGAAGAGAAATCAGGTTGGGACTGAACTGCTAGCTTGCTTTTCACCAACTGTCCTTCTTGCCAATGGCTACACTATCAAAATGCCAAGAAAGATTGACTACGGGTACAATAATGGTATGGACTGTTTTAGGTACAACCAACAGCTTTCTGATTGGATTTAAGGACCATATCCCAGAAGTGAGTTCATGTCTGATACTGTAAACCAGGATAAAAACCCATGGCTGGGAAGGTCATAAGCCCTGGTAGGGAGACAACTGCTATTGTTTTGTAAATGTGATGTGTCTGTCAAACTGTCTTCTAAACATGTGTGCTTACAGCTGGTTATAGATCACTTGTCAGCTGTAAGGAAATCCTTTACAAATGATGGTGAAGTGTAGTGACTCATAACCACCAGTGAAACTCCAGGTCCAAGTGGCTACTGTTCTGGCAGAGTGGACCAATGCTTGGCCTTAGAGAGACATCTATAACACCCCCTCCAAGGCTTAGGGAACATGGTGGAAGAAGGGGCAGAAAGAATGTAAGAGCTGGAGGAAGGGGTGGAGTGCTGTGTAACAATTTCCTATGAATGGAAACACTTTATCCTGGAGTGAGGCTCCTTAAGATTCAGGAAATAACTCAGGAGTCTCAGAAAGTCTCTGAAACTTATCAGATTCACAGGACCCCCTCCTTCCCCAAGGTTATGTAAGCAGTAAGACAGCTGAGAAGAGAGGACTCTGACCTGTTGAGCTGCCTGAAGGTCATGCAGAAAGCTCCAACTCTAATGGTCCTCACCCATGGTGAGGTTGGGCTCTCAGTAATGCAGCCGCCTTTGAGTCACTCCTGTTCCTGTAAGTGACCCCTCACCCATATGCCTGTGAAAAAAAAACCAGTAAACTCACTGGTTCACCATGCTGGACTTTGGTGGTATCGTGACTTTGGTCTGTTATCAGTTCCCTCCTTGGGTTGAGAAGACATTTCTTCACATCTCTCCAGGATTAGTGTCACATTATAGCCACTAAGTTACCAGTGGGGAGGTGGTGGTGCTTCTGGGCTGAGAGGAAGAAGGCCAAAGTGAGGAGAAAGGGAGAGACCACTGTGAGCAAGCTGGATGGTGGCTTCAGCATCTCAAGAGGAAAAACCTATACATACATGTTCTTAGAGCCTACCTATATTCTTCCTAAAGCTACATGGGTAAAACCATCCTCATCACCCACTCCCTCCAGTGCCATCAGAAAACCACTCAAGACAGATCTTTCTAAGCCTGAGCCAGGCCCAGAAGTGACAGACGGAGAGCTGGAGCCACAGTTGATCTGCAGTGGTCCTGCGTACTTTTCCAGAGAGAAGTGTGTGGGGAAAGGGTTCATGGGGTAGGCATTTTAAGCAATTTCAGTCACACCTCCTTTGCCCTGATTGATGGGCACGACATCTGCTGGAAGTGGTCTGCTATGGGGGAAAGGAGAGCAGCAGGGAAGCATCTAAAGAGTGCTCTTCCAGCTCTTTCCAACCTGATGCCTGAGCCCTTTGATGGGTCCATATGACTCACTGAGAACACAGGCTTATTCCAGAGGCAAGAAGGCAGGGATCTGACCTTGGTTCATCCATTTAAATGTTTTTATTAATAATCTTCTTACATTACAAGGATAATATGACAAAAAGGAAAGATTCTGCATACAGATTATGATAAACCAACATAGCTCTATCTGTATCCAGTGTTCTAGCGCCCGTCACACAGGTACTATAAAGCGTAGTCTGCAAAATAATAACATTTAGAGGCTTTTGTTTTTAAGAAAGAAAGTATTAACATATTAATATGTATGTGATAATAGACTCCTAGGTATTTTCCCCCACCCCCACTTTATTTTTCCTTTGTGATTGACATGAAAATGGTTCAGCAGCATGGGGGGGGAGTGGAGAGGAGAGAGACCTGGGGCTGAAAACGATGGAATCAGACTGCGGGTTCTTCCCAGGAGACCGAAGGGAAGATTGAGGGATGCCCCAGGGCAGCCCGGCCTTTGTGATCTATGAGCAGTATTGTGAGTGGCTGTGCCCCCCTGTATGGAGGCCAGTCTCTTCAATACCCTGTGGCATGCTCTCTCTCTCTCTGAGGTACAGTGCATTGTGTGATTACTACTGGGAATGCCCATCCCCTGGCCAGGTGCTGACCCACTGTGGTGGGAGGAAGGCTTGGGCTGTCTGGCCTGGACTCAACTGAGCCAGGCACTAGAGCATGTTCCAGCCCGGTTGGCAGCTGACTGTGGCTCAAGGAGATGGGCACTGACAGAGCAGACACAGTCCTGACTATGGTACAGGACTGGTCTGCTGGCGACTGAGGTCCGTTGGTAGGATGGTGAGGAAGAGCAGGACAGGGGCCCAAAGAGGCTCTGTGTGGGAAATGAGTGTGTTTGTGGAGCACAAAGTCAGGCTGGTCAGGAGAGCACGGTAGGTACCTGCTCTTGGTTCCCCATCATCCCATGCCTGTCAGAACCCTTCTACTTGCAGGGGAGAAGAAATGACATAGAGGCTGGGAGCAGAGCCACAGACTTCTGACTCCTGTCTGGGCTGCATAAGCCCTCTGCCATGCTACCATAGGCTGTCACCTGAGAGGAGCCCCTGGAGTCTCCAGGACATTCCCACTCAGGGGGACTGGGCTGGGGACAAACTATGGAAGGTGCCCTCCCCAGAGGAAGTACATGGGCTTGGGTGCCCAGTCACAGAACAGGAACAGTGTATGTGAATTAAACCTAACCTGTTGTCACAGCAGAGGTGGGTGAGGCCACTGGTCTCTCAGAAGGAGGGGACAGTGTTGTCCTGAGTACAGCCAGCAGCTGCAGCTGGGCAAAGTCAGCGGGGCCAAGGCCCTGCTTTGGAACTTGAGTTGCCATTAAGTATCTGAGTGTGCGAATATGTCTTTCCCATCTGGTGGGGCCTCTGGGTGGGGGACAGTGCTGCCTGGCAATGCTCACACTGCCCCTTCATCTCCTGGGGCCATGGCAACAGTGGGTGAATGGGTGAGGGAGGCCAGGACGGCTGTACTCAAGAGGCTTGGCCTCCAGAGGCTGGCAGCATTTGGGAGGTGGGCATGCTATCTTTATGGACAATTTATGATCCCAGGTGCCCCCTTCCTATTGCCATCAATGCTGTTCATTCTTGGTAGGAGGGGATATTGGGGCATTTGTGCAGTGGTCCCTCCCCCAGAAGTCAGGAACCAAGTCCAACCCCCTACACCAAGCAGCAGTGAGTGGTTAAGTGTAGGCTTATGGTTGAGGGGAGGTAGCGGGTGCTGCAGCTGGAGCCCAGGAGTATTTCCTTCCAACCTCAGCAGGAGCAGATGGGAAAAGAAAGAAAGTGCTTGGAGAGGCCAGGACCCAGCTACCTTTCTCTCCAACTCCCCAGCAGAGGGCGCCCCACAGTGGCCAGTAAACCTGGCCTGCTGAGCATCCCCAACCCACCTCTCCTCCAAAGCCCTATTTCTTACCCCTTCGCACAAGACAGCACCAGGCTTCCCTGCTGCCCTTCCAGCTCTATAGACTCTATTTTTTATATCGATTTAAAACATAGAAATATATAAATATATAGGATATTATTTATAGATATATAGACGTGATTTAATCTCTTACTCTGTGTATACGTATTGTATATGCCCATATATACAATCTAAATGCCTTGGCATTAGTATGATACACTGAACACACCCCTGCTTCCATGCATGGTCTCCCAAGGAGACTGGATTGCATAGGTATTTCTAGGGCGATACCATCTGAAGGTATGGGCAGGGGGAGAGAGTGCCAGGTAGAAGGGGGGGTGTACCATTTTCCTCTCCAAAGGGCACTTTTTCTCCCTCTGGCTAAAATGCAAAGATCACTTCAAAGACTCTTAAAGTCACAGCTCATCACCCTGACTGACAGAGAACAAATACAAGGCTGTGCATATCTGATGCACTGTCTCCTCCAGGATTGGAGGAAGGGTTCAGATCAGAACCCAGGGCAGTGTCTGGAGGGGTGTTCCCACCTCAGATACTCCCCAAGCCTTCCTTCCTTGCCTCTGGAGGCCCCATCTACTTGTTTAAATTGTTCAGCCAAGTCTGGCTAGACAGCCTCTTCAAGGGCCCCAAAGTATGCATGAGTTCCAGTGTGCCTAGAGCCCTCTGCCAAAATGGGGGTATATGGGCTACAAAAAGAAAAAAAAAACAACAAAAAAACCCAAAACAAATTCGACTCGGAAGTGAACCCAACCATAAACCAAAAACCAAAACAGGCTGGGATGCTGAATTCCTGTTCCTGAGGAGGCATGATGGAAAATGTAGGGATACTTTAGAAGACAAAAGTTAGTCTTCAACCCATCAGGCCTCTCCTGGCTACCATCTGGCTCTAGGTGGGCAGCAATGAGATGCCAGTCCCCAGGCCCAGACCAGGTCACATTTTGAGTCCATTTCTATCTCCCCACTACCATGATCACCCTCTCCATGCCTACCCCTGTGTCCTCCTCTTAACATTAGCTCTATGAAAACTGAAACCACTTAAACAGTGCTCCAAGGCACTCCAAGGGCCTTGCTCCAAATCAGAGGGCTGTTGTGAGCAAGCCAAGGAGAAAGCTCAGCAACACAACTCAACGCAGGAACATGAGCAGAGGGCAAAGACTCCAAGTGCCATAGACCCAAGGGCTACATGTGGAATTTGGCTATGCAAGGTTCTGGAGCTCAGTCTACCCTCCTTCCTAGTGAGGATGGAGGGAAACAGATGGAATAAGCAGGCATTAAAAAAAACAAAAGGGTACCATTTCTGATGCCTGAACTCTCCTGTCTCTGCAGGGATTCTGACAGGGCAGGGGGTTGCCCATGCAGCTAGGTGGTCCTCCCATCACATGCACTAAATGGCAATGGTCTTGTGTCCTTCCACTCGGAAGCACATTTTAATCATGTGTTTCTTATGGCTCTGCAAGGTTTCTTGCACAATGGCCACAAGCTTCCATCTCACTACCCACCTTCTCCATGAGCCAAAGAAACCACTGTTGGTCAGCCCAGAGAGGATGAGTCTCAGCCCCAGAGACATAGCTCATTCTAAGTCACAACCACATCTGGGATGCAAAGACTGCCTCTCCACAGTCTGTTAAACCAGTCAAGGTATGAGGCAAGCCAGTTGTGTGATTCTCTGACCAAACCTGAGGGGTGGGCCAGTCCAATCACTTCTCCAAGAAGGGGAAGTGTGAGAAATGCCTAGTTCCAAAATCACAGAGATCGCAAGCAATATTCACAGGGCAGAAGCCTTGACCCTCCCAGGAAGCATCCAAGCTAAGCAAAAACTGCAGGGTTCATGTGCATTGTTCCCTGTCACTCACTGTCCCAAGGCAAAGTGGCCTATAGAGCATCTGCCACAGCCCTGCCTGGCAGAATCCAACAGAAGCCACAAGCCATGAGCAACCAGGGATTCAGAGGTGCCTTGCTGAATGTATGACTTGGAGAGCACAGCTTCTCAGTGGCTCTGAGGCAGTGACCACTGCAGCCCCCCGTAGGGGACACAGGGACAGGTGACTGCCTGTAGCTATTTGCTGCTGGAGTAGCTCATTCTTATAGACCCCAAGGCAGTTCCCTGGCTCCAGGCTGTCTGTGGGATTCAGCTAGCACAGTGGTGTAAGCTGGCAGAAACCCTTACCTCTGAGGGACTTGAGATCATTGGGTCATGGTCTCTTGTGAGGGGACAGTGAGCCCTGATTTCACATGACTGGCCTAGGGTACCTCATGCCTAGACAGGACCCCACATAGCAGATGAGGAAGCCCCACACACTGGACACACTGGGGAAGAGAGGTGTAAGGCAATTGTTGGCAAGAAGGAAAGACCCAGGCCACTGTGGCTGCCCATTGCCATCCATCCCCATCCTCGGCCTACCTCAGTCCCTACGATAGTCAATGAAAACTTCCCAGACCACAGTTAGTGTCTGTGAAGGGAGAGGAGGTCCCCAGGCAGAAGCCAGGCAAAGGGGGACCTTGTGCTTCACAACAGCACCCAATAGGACCCCAGCTAGGCTTTGGCCCGGTGGGAGGAACAGGTGGAAGGAGATACCAGCTCAGAGTGGCATGTGGGACAAGGCTGGGGAAATCCAAGCCACGAAAAGGGGCTTTGGGGTTTTGTCCCTAGTTCCCGCTAACTCTCCCTGTTCATAGGAGAGGGGAAGTTAAGGTGGGGATTGGGGTGAGGTGAGGGATGAAGGTCACCAGGCAAGGATGAAGGTCACCAGGCAGGGGTGTATAGATTCGTTGGAGAAGGCAGCATATGAGACCTGGCAGTGGGACAGTTGGAAGGACCCAGTTTTTGTTTGTTTTGCTTTGTTTCTAGTTTTAACATGCTACATCACTGTTGAAAACAAAAACATTTCAAAAATAATATATAATATATATTTATATAATGAAAAGCTATTGGCTAGCAGCAATGATTCTAAAAGTTATCTTAGCACCAAGACCATGGGGGCAAGGGGAGGATCTGAGGGAGGACAGGGCAGACTGTGGGACCAGGAAGGGGCAGCAAATGCTCAGTGTTAATGACATTTCCACAAGGCCTCAAAGACGAGACAAATCCAGAAGGAAGGGGGCCACCACAGCTGGAGGGTGAGCCAAGCAGGCTGAGGGTATGGAGGCCTTGCCTGTGGCCACATCTCCTCACCCTGAACTGAAGGAGAGGGACAGCTCTCTGCAGAACTGACCGTGGCCAGGGACTTCAGAGCTTCCCCCTCCCCAAAGACAACCTGTGTCCGCATTTTGGGATCCGCACAGAAACTCTGCACAGATCGGATGGGGAAACACGAACGGAAGTTTTTAACAGCTCATGGACATTTCTGAAAATTCTTTTGCGAGGTATACTGGTAGATGCATGAAGAAACATTGGTCAAACTCCTCTAGATTAAACCACTGCCTGCCCCAGGGAGGAGGCAAGCAGCCATCTGTAAAGCTTATATTGCAGTTGCTTGTGTGTGTGTGTATGTGTGTGTGTGTGTGTGTGTGTGTGTTGCAAGTGTGCACACAGGTTTGTATCTAGAGAGTCTCATCTCATTTTCTGTTCTCTCGTTAGGACATCTCTACCCTACTCAAAATAGGAAGAGTTCACAAGCAGAATATTGCCCAGTGTCCTGGTGACCCTAGGCCAGGCTGAAGAACATGTCACCAGACTGTTACAGAAAAGATGACTTCTGTAGGGACTCTCATCTGAATTCTGCATAACCCAGGGCACAACTTGCATTCACATCTCCTGCCCTAGAACTACACAGTAGGTCTTTTTGATTAGTAAAAGAAACCACCCCGAACGTGTTTATAAACACAGAATATAATTCATGTAAGTTGAATATACGTCTTTCATTTTACTTTTTAGGCAAAAATCTTTGCCCTGTTGGGGTTTAGAGAGCTTGGCTCACTGTCTTCCCAAGAGCCTTAGTTCTCAAGGGAATTATACCATTTTATTCTCCACTGCAATAAAAATAGGAATGCAAAAAGCTCACCCCTTTTCTTGTTCCCTAGATTTCAAGCTCAGATGTGAAGAAATGTTCAGTGTAACAGGTAATACCTTTAGCCTTCAGAGGCTTGGAAGAAGGGAACTGACACCCTAGAGAATGGGAGGGGTGACATGGAGGAGGGAGTAACGTGGGAGAAGAGTGGAGGATTCACAGTTAACTGTATTTGTGGCTGGGACAAGTGAGGGAATCCACATCAGAAAACCAACCAACATCTCCCAAGCTGAAGTCAGGTGAGAAGAGGAAGAAAGACCCATACATTCCCAAACAGATGAACAACCCACTCTGTGGAAAACAGGAATGCAATGTGGCCGGACCAGAATGCCAACAAGGAGGCCACGAAGGCCCTTGTCATAAAAGCATACCTTAGGCAAGGAGGCAAGAACACCACCCCAACCCCCAGCCCTAAGCCCCTTGACCCCTACATGAGGACACAAACAAAACAAGCTACCTAAAAGTGATGAAGAGACCCGCCATTCTAGCTTATGCTGTTGGTTGACTGTTAGGAGGAACACGTGTGGCCCTAGCACATGCTCCTGGGAGTGAAGATGAGTTGCCATGTAGGGTGCAGCTGCCAAGTGTGGACAAGAGTCCGTTGCCGACATTGCTCCTTTTCTGAAAGCTGCCAGTAGCTTCCGGTGGATGCGCTGCCTTAGTTTTTAAAAAAATTTTCAGTGTAGGTTTATATATATATATATATATAATATAATCTAATATATATTTATAGAATATATCAAAGCTTATGAGTATAGATTAAAAAAATATTCACCGGCTTAGTGAACTCTGTGGTGTGGGCTCCCTACATGTCTGGGTAGAACTCAGAGCCATGGTCCACAGCCTGCAGCACAGGCTTTTGTTCCAGGGCCGACATCCTGCTGAGGACCTCGGCGGACAGTGTATAACTGTTGCCAGACTTCTCCTCAAACCAGCTGTCCAGAGCTCGCTTGGCATCGAAGTTGGCAATGGGTGGTCCATTCACGGAGATTGTCAACAGGTCGCTGAGCTGCTCCAAGGTCAGGCGGGATCGGTGGTTTTTGCGGACCCTCTGGAGGGCACTGCGGCCTTTCTCGCAGCAGGCGGTGGAGGTGGGTAGGACTTTAAGGACCTGGATGATCTTACTCAAGAATGGAAACCTCTGTTTGTACTTGCACACATGGCTGATGAGGTCTTTAAAGCCATTTTTGGTATAGTAGTCAGCTTTGAGGTCTCGCCACTCCATCAGCAGGTTTCCCCGGGGATCCAGCCCTTCCCGGCACACATCCCTGGAGAAGGTGGGGATGGCCTCTAGGTGGTCAAAGATCTGAATCAAGTCCTCCTGACCAAAGCTCACGAGCTCCTCACTGCTCCTGGGCCAGGCAGCCAGGTCAAACACCTGGCAAGCCTTCACAAAGTTCCGGCTTCGGGAGTCGAACCTCTGCGCCAGGATGACTTGGGTCTTCTGGCAGATCTTCTCCCTGATAGACTGGAACTTGGCCTCGGCCACCCTGAGGTTCTTCATGGCGATCCCATTGAAGCTCTCTCGGAAGTTCTCCTCAAATTCCTGTAGGTATTCTCCTGGTGAGTCAGCCAGCCGGCTGATCTCCTGGATGGCCTCCTCGATTTTATCATCCACCTGTGACACCAGGAGGTACTCTCCTTGGAAGATGTAGGCCAGGCGAGAGAGCACAGCAGTCACGTCCAGCAGAAAGTAGATGAGTTTGATGGACTGATAGTCCATGAGAAACTGCAGCAGGGCTAGGGCAATGGCTGAGGCGTCTGCCCGCTGCGTCTGGCTGCTGACATCTTTGAGGTGGGCCACCACTTCCAAGTAGTCCTTGATGAGGGCGTTGAGGACATTCTGCTCTCCGATGATCCACTTCACAGCCCGGATGTCCCCCAGGAATTCTGTCTCCTCACACAATGTGGAGGCTGTGGAGCGCAGCTCGCACATGAGACGTGGGGAGTAGCGGTAAAAACTGAGTAGCTGTTTCAAGTTGTTCTCCAGCTCCTCCAGGCAGGGAAGCTCCTTCCCACTGATAGCATCCAGGATCTCCAGGTGGGGTCGGTGTACCATGAAGGGCAGGCACAGCAGCCAGGGCAGCGTCTTTCGGATAGTCATGAACATGCTGGCACGCAAGCTGGCAGTGATGTTGGCTCCGTCTACTCCCAGGCCAACAGTTGGCTTCTCACCCTGCAAATGGATGCCCAGGGCGGCAAAGGCCCGGTCAAGGGCCTGGAGATAGCTCTCTGTGCTAGAGAAGCCCAGCTCCTGCAGGGACAGGAATTCAGTGGCTGGGGGCCCATCACTGCTAGTGTACTGCACATAGACGGCCACAGTGTCAGCTAGCAGGTCATCGCTCTGCCCATCCAAGATAATGCTGAGGCAAGGTGACTGACGGATGCGCTCCACCAGGTCTTCTCGCAGTGCCCGGGCAATGTGATGGATGAGGATCTGGCAGTCCCCTTCGTTCATGTACTGGTCTACCACCTTGAGCTCACACTTACGAAGCAGTTCTGCCAGGGGCCGGAAGTCCAGATAAGGCCTGCCCTCAAGCGCCAGGTGGTAGGCAGTGTTAAAGAGTAGGGTCATGTTGCGGCACATCTCCTCTGTCTTCTCGGGGTGCATGCGCAGCTTGTACAGCTGCAGGCACTTCTTGTGTAGGTTGCTCTGGCTGTGAAGCTTGATGGTGTGGATCTTAAACTGTTTGGAGCCGATGATGAAGGCAGAGGTGCGCGAGGACTGCACCGTGTACTGGCGGCACACATGGCACCACATCTCATTGAGGGTAGGGGAATACCGCAGGAACCAGAACTTCTTCAGCCACTCCTGCTTGAAGCGCCGGATGCGGCGCCCAGTGGCACAGGACATCTTGGAGGGTTCATCTGTTGCAGTCATCATGTCGTTGGAGACAGATTCATCTGCAGAATCCACTTCCTGGTCGTCGTCCTCCAGGATGGCAGGACCTGAGACCATACTCTCTGAGGCTGAAAAACAGAAGGGAAAGAAACATTTATATCTGGGGTTGAAAACATAGACTTCAACAGGAAGTGTGATTGAGAGTAGGTTCCACCTCACGTGGAACCTCAGCCTAGAATCTTCTTAAGAACACTCTTGCTCTCCATGGTGACTTCTCCTCCCCATGGATCATCCACACTGGCCTTCAAATCCGCCCACCTTGCTCCAGGCTGCCTATACTCAATCTCAATGTGTAGCTGCTTCTGAGATAGAATGTTCTAGAAGAGGCAAGCTGGTGAAGGCGGAATGTTTACTGTCACACTCCCACTTGGCAATGGAATACCCACCACTGACATGGTCAAGGGAAACATGCAGCTCTGAACTGAAGGCAGCCTGGATACCGAGGCACTGTGCAGTTTTGATGCCTGCTCCACCTCATTCTTAGTTAAGGGCGTGCCTAAGATAGGAAGTGTGAGGGAGCTGCAGGTGTGCACCCAAATCCTCCCCAGTTCCCCAGTGATTGAACAACTCGAAGACATCCAGGCAGCCAGCAGAAAAGGGCAAAGTCATGCAGCTGTCTACCCCAGGCCCCCCGAGTCTTCATTCTACTAGAAGTCCAGGCTGGGGACCAAGCACCATGTGGACAGAAAATAGTCCAGAGAGAAGCAGGCTGTGCTCCTGGCCTGCTTTTGGTGAGTGATCAGAGCCCCCAGTACACACCATACTCACAACTGGGGAGAGAGAAGTCAGGCTGTAGGGGAGACAGCAGTGGGGCCCCCAGAGAAAGGAACAGGTCAAAAACACAGCACACATCCCTCCTGCAGTGCAACTTCCTTTATTGACAAGCAGGATACAGGCTGGCACATGAAATGTCCCACAGAGCTGCAAGCTGGCCTGCCGTGGGCACCTGAGGACGTGGGTTTCCACCCCTGGAGGTGGTCACCTCTGCGTTGCACTCCTCGGGTCTCCTGGCAGGTAACTCCGACAGAGCGCTCTGGGCCACCCTCCACACTGTGCACTGTGCGCTCTTCCCTCGGACAGCAACTCATCTGCACTGACTTACCTGCAGGATCTGAGAACTCGGGGAGCTCCAGTACCTGCGGTGGCAGAACAGAGGGTTCGGGCAGTTTTGCAGACTTGAGCATATCCAGTTCTGCCTGAAGTTCTCGAACCTTCTTCTTCAGGCGAATACAGTTAGGGCAAAAGGAGGTGGTGGGCAGCTCATGGGGGTCTGATGCAAGGGAGGCCTCAGCAGGACTGTCAGCCTTGAAAGATGTAGGCTCCTCCTCCTCATCCTCCAATGGGCCTAGCTCCTTGGCCACCCCTTGGGGAATCTTCCAGTCCCCTTCTCCCTGGGTCCGGCAGACGTTCTGCAGACCATGGGTCATGACAGCTGAGCTCCGACCATAGGCATCATCCTGGTACTTGGGGACCTTCCGGATGACCAATGAGGTGCTCACGGCCAGCTGGCGGGTTTCCACATTGGCGGACTCCAGTGAAGCCTCCAGCACATCCTTGAAGATGAGGTCGATTTTCTTCTTCTTTGCCTGAGGGTGCATATCCCCCTCATCAAAGCTGCGCTTGTAGGGACTTCTGCCCTGTCTCAACACGGGGAACTGAGTGGAACCCCTTAGGTCTTCAGGGTTATCCAGAACCTGCTCCGCCTTCTCCCTCGGGAACCGCTTCTCTCCTAGGAAGGAAAACCAGGGTGTGAGGAAATGGGGAAAACCCCCAAACGGAGACACCAACAGGAAACAGAGCAAGCCTTCTGCTAGGGAGTTGCCTGACACATCCCCCTGGCTCAGGCCATCTGGGGCAGGTGTGACCAGAACAGACTAGTGACCCACTCAGTGGACTATGGGAACTAGAGTCACAGAACCCCAAAGGGACAAGATTTTTACAAAAAGTCAGTTTTGAAAAGTTTCATGTGTATAAACGTTATACTTATAAGTTAGGGTAAGCCTGTAGAGAAGGGTAAGAGGATATTACCATCCTGTGGGGACAGGACTAGCCATACTATGATCCTAGGAGATGACATCCCACCCAGTCTGACTAAGGCAACAAACCACAGAGCCCAGTAAATGTCCACACCAGAAGAGACAGGCTGCTCTCCAGTCCTAGAAACTAGAAGATGGCTGCTGTGCCACTGTAAATGGGGCATGGGGACGTTGTGGGCCCCACCCTTCCTTCTTGCCCATGGTCCTGGAGAACTGAGGGAAACTGCCACTCTGCACAACTGTTTGCTACTCTCCCAGCAATCTGAAGACAGGGAATGCATGAGGAGGCATGGTCTGAACTCCTGTGGTTCTGTCATGGCTAAGGTTGGAAAGAGGGAAGACGGAACACCTACAGGTTCTGAAGTTCAAGATGGCAGCCTCCCTGAGGATGAAGCACAAGGTAGACGTGAGGACCCAAAGTGTTCTCAAAATACAGCTTCTTCCCTGGGAAGTCTTCTGACCTGGGAGTCTCCTTTCCTATCCCTATTACTTCAAGTCAATTTAATTACCTCAAAAATGTTAGAGTTTGCCAATGATAAACTATTTTATTTGGGATTCTTTAACATGGCCAGCAGAATGGCACAGAAAGTGCCAGAACTTCCTGACGGAGATGAGCTAAGAAAGGAGAGGAAGCTCTCAGTTGTCAGAAGCTTCTGGCAGCAGCCTATGGGGCTGAGCAATCTCAAAGGCTTCCTGGATCAGGGTCAGGGTCACAGTCAAAGCCCTGAGTACTGTAGCCCTGAGCAGGGGCTTGTCCTGAATGTACTGTGACCAAGCTTCTGTCACAGGATTTGATAAAGGCCCTAAGTGAAAGTCAGGAGACTGCATGCTTGGCTTCCCACAGCTGGCCCAAGAACAGTGCTGTGCCAGACTCCTGACAGCTTCCAACAGCAACTTCCAACAGCCCATGCTTCTACACCAGCAGTCACAGAAAGGGCAGCTATGATGAGAAACCTTTAAAATACAATGTGTTTGTCTCACAGAGCAGGTGAGGCACTGGCCATGTAGAATCTCTGAAAACCAAATCTAGACTTGTTTTTTAATGCAAAACCTTTGGGTCAGAAATGACTTCTAATGAAGTACCATGAATTTGATTTCAAATCCTCTAGGAGACATGGGATCAGGATGAAAACCAAAGCAAAACAAAAGCCTCCAAATAAACTTGTGACTTGGCATAGAATGCCTAAATATGTTGATTCATCCTTCAAAAGGACCACAAAGGAATATTTACATTCTCCCCAGGGAGCAGCTCTGGGCTCCAAACTATTCTATAATGACAGGTACCTCATGCTCTGGCCTCTTGCAGTGTACCAGCCTCCAGTTATGAAGAAGCCCTACCCTCTAAATGCCATGTGCTGTTGGGTACACCTGTACCCAGTGCTGGGGAGGAGGAGGCAGGAGGATCTGGAGCTCAAAGCCAAGCTATGTAGTCAGTTCACAGCCAGCCTGGGCTACATGAGACCGTCTCACAAAAAGACAAAAACCAAAATCAAAAACAAAGTCTGGGGAAATGCTCAATTGGTAAAGTGTTTGCCTTGTATGCATGAGGACCCAAGCTTGATCCCCAGAATTCATGTTAAAAAATAGCCAGAAGTGGTGGAATGTATTTGTAAACCCTGTACTAGTGAGGTAGAGACAGGTAGAGCCCTGGGGCTCACTGGTTGGCTAGCCTAATCTATTTGGCAAGTTCCAGGTCAGTGAAAGTCACTGTCTCAAAAAACAAGGTGGACAGTTCCTGAGGAATAGCACCTGAGGTTGACCTCTGGCTTCCACATGTGCATACACATAGGCACCCCCTCCATACACACATACATATAAGTACACACACATACACACACACACACACACACACACACACACACACAC
>NW_008357051.1:589549-689652 GCF_000622305.1 Nannospalax galili
CACACACTCGCCAATCTCTCTGTAAGATCTTAAATGACTGGGTAAAGGGGACCTTCCAAGGCAGGGCTAGCATATCATCCAAGACATGCATAAAGGCCCTGAACTCTGCACCTAGCATCTAACATCCATCTAACAGCCACTGAGCCCCAAGGCCATTCTTGAGGACCACCTTCCACCACAGCTCTGGCTGATCTGCTGTGGCTGTCAGTTTCTTCCAGCACCCTGCTGCTCAGCCTGGCCAGGGGCAGATATCTTCCTGCTACATCTACTCAGGTTTGGTTCATCTCCTTTCAAGTCTGTGCGCCACTTGTCCCATGAGCCTCCACTCCTGGAAGCTCCCTCCTTTCTCTGAGTCATCCCTGGGTCTCAGGGTTCTCTGAGGAAGATGCAGGCTGAGGTGCTTTAGAGAAGGCACTGAAGGAAAATTCTAGAAGAATTCAAGACTGTGGGCAAGTGATGAAACCCGTGTCTGCAGCTGCGACTTCTTTTTTTTCCTTTGGGTGGTGTGATTCTTCTGGAAACTTCCTTGCAGACTTGATTCTTGTCTGCTTTTATCCATGCAACAAAGGTTTACCGAGCACTATGTTTCAGATACTTGCACACGAGGCATGTGCAGAGGCTACATGGGAGCCACTGCCCTGCCATCATAGTGAGAAGCCGGCATTGATCAGGCTCAGCTCCACAGGAGACTAGTCATGAGTTTGCCTGCAGGCCGCCTCTCACCTGCCATCCAGATGCCTTTGACTGAGGCAGGTGTCCACTGTGCACTCAAAGCCCCTCTCTGTTCTGTTCTGCAGCTTCATTTCAGTGAGTTGCCCCAACCCACCTCCATCTCCACTCATCTTCCAAACAAAGATTTATCTCAAAGAGGAAGCTGGTCAAAACCATGATATGGGGGGGAGAGGAGGCTTGGGCATGGAATTGGCTCTGAGGACCAAAGAGACTCTGGCATGTGGAGGTGTGGCTTTTGTGCAAAGCAGGTCCTCTTGAAAGAAGGACCTGGGCTTACCAGTTCCCCCTTGCCAGGCTGGAGGTACCATCAAGGTAAAGGGCTAGAAGACCTGTAGTGACTCAAGCCACTTTTACATGACTCATTTCAATGGAGGCTGGGTGGACATCCAACCCACCAGGGTCCCCCAGCCCGAGGTCACTTTCTCACACCCATCTAGCCTTCTGGTGGAGACTGTTCTTTCCTGTTGAACCATTAGGACTGCCACAAATAAGGCCAAAAATACAGGGACTAGCTTTGTCTACTGCCCACTGTTGGTTAGAACTCAAACCTTGACTTCAGATGCTGCAGGTTGGAAATCTAGCTCTGCCCTCCCAAGTCATGTGATCCTGGGAGAGTCTACACATCTTGAATGCTCTGAACATCTATAAGGTGGGGCTAATAACCATGAGATTAAAATTTTACAATCAAGGACTTAATAATAATGGTCAAGGTAGGCACTGCGCTAATGGAGATAATGAACATTACTCCAACGGAGTCTCACAGCACACCGTGGAGTAGTTCCTACTGCTGTGAGGCTGGTCGCATAAGAACTTGTAGGAAACCAACCTAGCACTCAGCAAGTATGCATTATTGCTAGCATTATTGAGGCATTGAGAGGGAAACCTTTTCATCAATTTGAGTTGTGCAAATAGGAATGTTGTTCATTCAACTGATAAACTTGGCTGGGATTTGTTGGTCTTCTCAGAACTGTGTGTGGTGAGGGTTTCTAAGACTGCCTCTCAGGAAAGAGAACTGCCTGGGGTGGGCACAGGCCTACAGTGTTGCTCAGGTCTGGCCCAATGGTCTGCACCCCTGAGTGCTCTAACTTTTTGCACTGCTGGGTACTGTCTTCCTCAGTGGTTTGCTTAGAAGGTTCCCAGAGGAGTTTTCTGGGCCATTTGGGGGTCTTAGAGTGAGTGTGGCCTTTCCCGGTGGGCATGGCCCTAGTCCTGTGGACATGGCCTTGGTCATATAGGCATGGCCCTAGCCTTATGGGTGCGGCCCTCCATGGCAAGTGAGGACCTCTCTCTTTGAGTGTGGACCTCTCGAGTGAGCATGGCCCTGGTCCTGTGGACATGGGCCTTCTCTTGTGAGTATGACCCTGATTCTGTAGGCAGTGGCCCTAGCAATGTGGTTATGGGCCTTCTTGGTGAGGATGGCCCTAGCCGGGTAAGTACAGCCATAGCCATGTGTGCCTGTCCTCTTTGGTGGGAGTGGCTCTGGCTCTGCGGGTGTGGCCATCTCTTGTGGGCCCCTGGTCCTGTTGGCTTGGTCCTCTCTGGCGGGTGTGGCCCTGACCCTGTAGGTATGGCCTTAGCCATATGGGCTGGCCTTGTGGCCCTGCCCTGTGGGTGTGGTCCTAGCCATGTGGGCATGGTCCTCTCTGGCATCACCCTGGCCCTGTGGGCGTGGTCTTCTCTGGTGAGCATGGCTTTGGCTCTGTGGACACTGCTCCCCATGCACACTCACCTCCACCTCGGGCCAGGTTTTGGTGGATGGTTTCTTGGGACATGCTGTGCAGGCGCTTCATGTAGTCCTCGCTATACCAGACTCTCAGCCGCTCCCCAGGTCGGATATCCCTGCATGCCCGGAAGTAGATGCGCTCGCTGTGCTGGAATGCCAGGAGGTTTTGCTCCCTCTCTTCCCGAGAGATGACTACATACCTGCAGGGGGCAAGGGAAAGGTGAGAACCATCGCCTGTCCTGCCTGCCTGCCTCCAGTGTGGGGTACAAGTGCACAAGGCCGTAAATGACAAGAATGTGGGCAGGGAAGCAAGGTTACAGTTCCACCCAGGGCCAGCTAACCAGAGCTAGCCCCTGTACCAGCAACATCACCATTCTGAGTGACATCCTACAAGCCTCTGAACCTCAAAGAATCTGTTTATGTGAAACTGGAAATATCTTCCCACCAGCCTCATGGATCCCAGTCAGTGCCAGCTTCAACAGTAGGTGGCTACCCCTTCCACTCTCCACTGACTTTCAAGCTGTGGTCCCTGCACATCCACAGGTCTCTAATGGCAGTCAGGTATATCTTGGTGCAGTTTCCACATTTCACTTGGCCTATCAGAAATTATCCGTGCTCCAGAGTGGCCACTGATCAATAAGTGTTAAAGATCAGAGTCTTTACAGAGGATCCAGTGGGGAGAGAGAAAGAAGGTAAAGAAGACATGATAAAAGGTTGGCAAACACTGCTTAATCTAAAAGGTTTAAGACATGGCAAGAAAGGCTCAGAGAAGCTGAGCAACTTGTCCAAAGTCACACAGCTAATTAATGGGTGATGCAGTTTTGTGGCCTATACTTTTCCCCGCTACCCCTCACTGCTTCTGTGTGGGCATGCAAAACATCAACTCAGCAATGCCCAGAGACCCCCTAAGTTCTGTCCAACTCACAATCTGCATTCCACCCAGTTTTCCCAAAATGACACTTCCCACATCCGGGTACTGCCTTACCCATCTCCAAACATCAATTGTACTGACAGGCACTGACCCATGGAACAAAGGGAAAAGGGAATTATGGGAAGGGGGGGCTAGGCCCATGCTACACAAACATCTAAGAAATTGGTAGCTAAAAAAATATACTTTTCCTCATTTCACTCAAAAGCCAGGGTAAGAATGTCAAGTCTGTTTAGCCAGCAAAGTTCCAAGAATTATATTTGATATAGTCCAGAGGAACCAGTAAGCCACAGACAAAATTCATGTGGGTAATGAATCAATGAAAAGTGCACCAGAGCTGGGGTGTGGCTCAGTGGATAAGGTGCTTACCCACCTGGGCTCTATTCCCAGCACTGCAGAAACCAGGCAGATCTATAATCCCAGTACTTGGGAGGTAGAGGCAGGAGGATCAGGAGTTCAGGGTCATCTTGGCTATATGAGTTTGAAGCCAAATTGGGCTATATGCGACCATGTCGAAAATGTTAATAAAAGAAAGAAATTGGATAAAAGAGCTTCTAGGGGTTGTCTTATCTGTCTCCCGAAGGAATGCTGGGATTACAGATACATGCTATCATGTTTGGTGGTAGGGATTTGAACTCAGTTCCCCACACTTACAGGGAAAGGGCTTTACCCATGGGGTGGTCTTACCTGGTTAAATTGTGAGCAGATGTCTGTTAGACAACAGTGTAATGAAATATAAAATGATTTTGAAAGCTTATGCTAAAACCATGCAAATTTTACAGTCAGAAGAAGGCATAAATCAGCCTTGAATGTAAGACTGAAATATTAGCAAGGACTGGGGGAACCTCCCTGTAATCCCAACTACTCAGGAGGCAGAGGCAGGGAGAACACAAGTTTCAGGTCTGCTTGGGCTAAAGAGCGAATTCTAGTATAGCCAAAGCAATTTAGGAATAACCTATCTCAAAATAAATAGCAAAAAATGATCTGGGGTGGGGGTGGGGATTATCAGGAATCGGGAAAACAATGCAAAGCTGCAGTCTGTCTCATGGGTGCCAATATTTTTGAATGATTATGCCTGTGTTGGTAAAGGTGATGGATGAGGCTATGTCTATATAGTGATAGGACAGCCATCCTTTGGGAAACAAACTGGCACTGTGGATCTAAAGCAACGGGATGAGGACCAAGTCCACCAACCTGCTAGCCACTCTGCCAACTGCTCATTATTTATAAATAAAAGCCAAGACATGAAAATGCCCAACCCAGAGAAATGGTTCCATAAATGCCAGTGTGTTCACATGGCAGAAGATAAGGTCAGTCATCCACGGAAAGAATGTTTACAAAGAATCCCCTGTGGGGTGGCAAAACAGCGCTGCTAAGATGGACAACGAGATAAACTGGATTGAAAGCCAACAGAGTTTCCAACAGCTTGAAGGAAACACACCTGGGTTTTTTTTCAACCATGACCATCATTGTGGGTGGGTCATCTTTGTAGTTGTCTATACCTTCTACATTTCCTCAGTAAGCACTCTGTGCTACTTCCTCCCACACGCAGAGAGAAAATATGCACAGATGCCAGTTCCCTTGCAGGATAGCAGGGTGGCAGTCGGTGGCTAGCAGCTCTGAGAATCTATACCAGGGGACTCCCCAGCCTAGCTCTTATCATGTGAGGGCCAACAGCCTTCACATGCGCCTAGCTCTTATCTGGATAGGCCCCTGCAGAATCAACTCAATTTAGCCTTTGGGGAGGCTCATGCCTTACAAACAAATCCCCTGAAGCCCATTCTGGTGAAGAATGTGGCCTAGACCAGAGGGAGGAAGACCAAGGCAGGGGGAGAGAAAACACCAGCTCTACTCTGGGAAAGAAAGATGGTGCTTAGATCCCCGGAACTTGCATCTTGTCCAGGAACCCAGCCTCAGCACACCTGTATCCCCATGAGTATAGGATACAGGCCCTCAGTCTAGGCATACCTAAATCCACATCAGTATCTGATACAGGGCCTCAGCTTTAACACACCTGTATCTTCATTACTATCTGATATGCATCAGTATCTGAGAGCATTCTTGAGTTGGGAAAACCGTACTGGGAAGTCCATGCACGTAGCCACGACATTGTTAGCCAAGATCCTGAGGGAAGGACAGAGGACTGCAGAAATCATGCCCATTCCTACCTCTCCACCCAAAGGACCACTTTATTTCTTATTCTTCTAAATGTGCAAAATATCTTCAGCTCCCCAATTTAGCACAAGTCTGGGACTAACATCCAAAAACAGCCAGCAGGGTACAGAACAGATGTAGCTCCAAGCATTTCTGTTTCCGGACAGACACATCCAGAAGACAGAAACTCCACTCATGCATTCTTTCGAGAATCACTGGGCTCCCAGAGCACATAAGAGTACCATTTCCCTTACTCCCTTAAGTTTCTGAACAGCCACCAAGTACTAAATGGTAGAGTTATTTCCCCATCACTAGCTGAGCAACACACTACTCTCAGGTTTGATGATTCAAAACAGCATGATGTCTGGAGTTGGGCTAAAGGTTTCAAAAGATTCAAATCAATTTCCCCTTGTACCTCCTGGTGCTTTGCTACTCAACAAGAACCACCATTTAGAAAGGGCATCCCCAGTCTTGGTAGAGATCACATGTGTATTTTCCATGGCAGATCAAAATGTGTTGAGTATCTTGCATTTGGTTGTTTTCAAACTTGGCTTCTGAAATAAGATACATATGGCAACTCTGGGTGAATCACAGCCACCCATTCCCCTAACAAGATGTATTTATGCAACAGAACTTTTGGAAAAAAAGCTAACGAGCCAGCTAAGTCTCAACACTCATCACCTCTAATTAGGTCCCTCCCTGTGAAGTGGTAACACTTAATGGCTTAGTCCATTCTCTGAATCTGTTATTCCCATTTTTATGACGTATATTTTCTGTCACATGGCTAAGGAGCACAAGTTTGCAGGAACTGTTTCTTCCTTGTGGCTAGACAGTTGTGTGTCAAAGGGTCTGAGTTCCCAGCCCACTCACCATTGGGATAACAGAGCAGGGTGGGAAATACCTGGTCTGGGCTGACAAGCTCACTGGAGAGCAGTTCAGCTCCCATACCCAGACTCATTGGAAGCATCCTGGAAGCGATGAAGGGGTGGGTGACAGTGGTGGCGAGGGCTGGACTGAACCCTTCCCGAGAATATCGCATTGTTTTCAGTTCTGTCTCCTTACTGGCCTTGCAGACCGGATAGATAAGCACAGAGACAATTCTCAGACCTCACCCACTGGGTCTTATCAAGAACACAGTATTTTCTAGCTGGGTCAGGAAATGACCGTGGGTTCTGACTCAAGAAAGAAAAGAGCCCATGGGTGCATCCACAGGGCAGGCTTGGTCAGAACTCTTTCCAGTGGAAACAAAGTTGCCCAGGTCTTCAAGGCAGAAATGGGAAGACTGGCAGAGAAGAGACTGGGCTGTAATGTCATCAGATTAGGGACTTTCAGTGATGCACACTGCCTCTAGCAGATGGTCACCAGGACTCTGTAGAGCACTGCTCTGTACACTGGTAGCCTAAGCTGGCACCAGCTTCCCCTTCATTTCCTCTTCCTATTGAATGTGCTGGCCTCCCAGTCGCCACTGCTGCCAAGACACCCAAAGAGAAATCATTTCCATTTCAAACAGACTACTGTCCCTTGGGCTCTGTGTTTCTGGTTTATAGGCTCTAACTTGGCCCCTTCCTCTCCCAGACCAACCTTGAGGGTAACCCAGGCCAGTGGCACCCACGTGGCTCTGCATTGCCAGCAAACAGTATTGATTTCCAAAGTCATGCATTTTGGCCACGAACTTCAGAGCACGAATAGTCTGGATTCCAAAGCCAAAGGTAGCTTAGAACTATCCAGAAAGGAGATTCCTGGCTAAGACTTGGTGATTCCTGCCTGGGAGAAACTCTGTCTGGGATTGAGGTAGGCCTGATGGATGACAGGTGAAGAGCCCTCTCTGCTGAGGGCACACTCCAAGTAGCTGCCAGAGGAAGCCACTTTGGTCTCTCTGAGAAACCCCAAATTGGGGTGGGCAGTGCCTGGCCTTTAACAGACAGCTACCAGGATCAATGGGAAATGTTTAGAAGAGGTGTATGTCTCAGGATGGTCCCATAGAGCACTGGCAAATGAACAGTCAGGAGCTTCCCAAATCTCCCACCAGAAATGGTTTCACCCACTGGGAATCCTAACATTTTCAGGGAGCATGAGGTTAAATTCAAGTACAACGTTACTTTTGAGGTATAGAGAAATGAAATACAGCTGACCCTATTGTCCATGGATGCTCAGCTGCCCTCAGCCCACACACCCCTGTCCTTCCTTCTGAGGGCCAGGCATGCCCACAGGGAGCTTATGGAACCCAGGGAATATAAGGACCACAGAGCCCTCTTCCCAACACTCTTTCTTTTAAGCATCTAGCTCTTGCTCTGGGGACCTGCAGGTTTCCTTGGGATGTGAAGAAAGAGAGTACACACCAAAGAAAGATCCTGGAGCCTGGATGTGTTCAAAGTATGACATCCATTTCGTTTTATTGCCATCTTAACAAAGATACTTGGGAAGGCAATCTTGGGTTCCAGCATGGGTGGGCAGGGCAATTCCAGGCACTGAGCTATTACTGGTAAGGACAATATCAGTTTGGTTGGGGGCAGGAACCCCCAAAGAACCACAGAATGAGGCCATGGAGCCCAGGGCTCAGGGACATGGCAGGTGTCCATTCACCCTGTGTGGGACAAAACCTGGTCTGGGTTTATAAGTAGCTCCAGCAACAGCCTCAGCAGGCACAAGGTCCAGAGGGCTCCAGGCCCACTAAGGGGGCAGGATGAAAGGGAAGGGTGAGGGTGCAAAAGGTCTGCTGGGATCAGCTTCAGGCCAGGGAGCAAAGACAAAGCTGCATCCAGGCCAAAGCTAAGCTTGCAGCCCCTACCTCCCTCCCTACCTCTAAGAACCCAGCTCTCTCGGCCCATGCCCCCAAAACAAAACATGAAGCTAGGTGTGTGTGGCTAAGTGCATATAAAGTCCAAGCAAGCAGAGGCAAGGCATGCTGGGAGGTGGACCCTAACAACCTTGCTGGGCTCCATCTTGTTTGAGGAGCCAGAGGGAAGGGCTGTCTATTGACTTATGAGGCCTGGGTCCTGGTCCTCTCCAGCCACTGGCTATGAGCCTTAGGGCCAGGGCAGGCTGAGAGACTCACGTCCACACTGCTGTTGTCCCCCTCTTCTACCCAGGGAAGCTGAGACAGGGGCAGAAGCTAGGTGAGGAGTAAGTTCCCCCTTCTACCACCACTCCAGAGCTGGCCTTTTGAAAGGAGCTGGCAAATCCATAGTCCTGGCACCTATTACCTAGCTATATCATTTCTGACCTCTGAGATGCAGGTGATGATGATAATGATGGGTGATCACAGTGATGATAATGCCTCCTCACTGTTTTGAGAGCTCTCTGTGAACACCTAACATGTGCAGGGTGGGAGGGGGGTAGTAGTTAAAGATGGCTAAGACTGCAAGACAGACTCCTTCCAGATCTCAGCATCAGCCTCCTTCCCTTCCACTCCACAAAAGGCAGCACAGCAGCTGAGCAATGCAGGCATTGCACAGGGCAAGCACAGGCCAAGGCGGGAACCCACCCACCAGGCTGAGCTAGCCCCGGCCACCCACAGGCCCTCCCTGCCTCGTGGAAGGTCAGGTCTGCTGCAGCCCCGAATTGTAAGGAAGAGTCAGTTGGCTGCTTCCCCATTCCCCACAAGGCCTGCTCCTTGGGATACAGACCGAGGAGAGCAACCCTCTAGGCCAAGCAAGCATCAAGCAGGCAGCTTCTCTTGGATCTTGAACAGCCTCCTGAGATGAAGGAGTGGGCCTGCACACATGCTCCGTTAGAGCCTAAGCAGGCTTATACCCGGTGAGGAGATGGCTGTGCCCTTAGGGACATCAGTCTTGTTCCTGGACCCAAGAGACTGCCCCATCTCAAGGCCAGACACCATAGCCGTCTCTCCTAGTGCAAACTGGCCAGGTTAGAAATTGTGCTTTCTCTTCCGAGACCTGGTAGTCCGTGCAGGGGCTAGGACTGAGGGAGCTTGTGTAGGGTCCGGCAGGGGTGCTTGGGGGTTGGAGCCCAGGCGGGCTGCCCCTTCTAGTCCCCGCTGAGATGCCTCAACCGCATCTCGGATCTCCATCAGAGTCTGGCACATCTGACTGACACGGCTGGTCAGCTCGGTCATGGTCTGGCTGATCACATGCATGCTGCCGGCCATGTCCTGGTGCACGGTCACCAGTTCCTGACAGAACTGCTGGAGCATTTCAGTCTGCTGTGAGTGGGCGTGGAGGAGTTGCCAGTCTAGGCCCACAGTGGGTGAGCTGGGGTGAGGCTGTGGGGTCCTACAGGCCTGGGCCTGGAGCGAGGGATAGGGTCGGGCCTCTCGCTTAGTGCCCACTGACTCAGATTGGTCTGAGGAAGATGAATGGAGTAGCATGGGCCTGGCCAGGTGGGCCTCTTCTTCCAGAGGCCGTAGCAGGGGCACCCGAAGTGGCTGCTGCGAGGGCCCAGGGGCTTCTTCATCTTCGTCATCTTGGGGTACACAAGCAGAGAAAGACAAATAATTATCACAGGAAGGAGAGGGCAGCCCTGGCCTTAGGCCCACCCCTAAAAACATCCTATTGTCCACCCCCTGCTATCTCTCAGCCTAGACTGGTGCCTCCTCCCCAAGTCCCTGGGGTATGTGGGCCAGGTATCAGAAGGGTTAACAGGAGCAGGTCCCCTCCTCCCTCAGACACAGCTACATTCCAGTGGAGAAGCCCAGGCCAGGGATGTGGAGGCTCCAGTCCCAGAAGCAGGCATGTTAAAGCGCTCATGACCTTTACCATGTCCTTTTATCTCTGCAATTCACTTTGTGCAAAGGAACAATAATGGCTGTTCTACCTAGGTCCCTGCTTCCTTCCCCTAGGCCCCTGGCTGGGCTGTAGGATGATGGGCTGTGAGGATGATGGGCTGTGAGATCCCAGACCCTAAGGCACTTTGCAGTGCTGAAAGCCTGATACTTGTCAGAGGGACTAAGATGCTCTCCAGTCTCCACAGGACCCTTTGTGTGCTGCGTGGGGCCACCTGGTGGCCTTGCTGAAATCTGAAACTTAAAAATCACAAGGAGGAGTCCAACTGGCTGGAGCAGGGAGGGAAGGGCTGGTGGAGGAACTGGCAGGCCTGTGTAGGGCAAGCCACAAGCCCTGTTGTTTCCCCAAGGTGGGCTACCCGGTCAGCCACATGGAGACAACTCATGAGTGCATGGCTCTGCTGTACCTATGAAACAGACTGCTAATCTTCCACAGGGACACAGAGAGAGCCCTGGCCCCTGAACACAGGGTTCTCTACTTTCAAGTGGCCAAGATCATAGGCAGATTCTCATAGCAGGGCTAAAAAGCATGACAGACTCGTTTTACAGGCACAGATAGTCTCCCTGTCTGTGGAGTGGGGCTAAAATCAGAGCCATCCTCTAAGAGGTTTTCCTGGTAGGTTGCCTCCGGCTCTCTGAGGATCCCAGGGCCTCCTGGGGCTGGCACTGGCTCTCAGTGCCTCCTGAGAGTGCTCAGTAGGTGGGAGCTAGAATGGGTTGGGAAGGAGTACTGTGGTAACACCATTCCCTCCCTCCCAAGTCCTCAGGCCACCAAGGCCCTGGCTGAATTTGGTGGCCACTAGTGGACTTGGGGGCTTCTGCCAGCTCAGGTGACTTCTACTAACCTCACCACCTTCGGTCTCTGGGAAATGGAGGGGTGAGCAGGGCAAGACTCAGGAAACAGGCTTTTCTAGACATTGCTCCACACTCCTTTTGTTCAGAACTGGGTGGGACTTTGGCAAACCCTGGCAGACCTAGGCTGAAGTCCTATCTCAGGACCAACTCCATTTCTGGAAGATGGGTTTCCTCAACTGGCTAACAAGGAGGTCAGCCCCATCACAGACACTCCTTTCCACTCCTGAGTCTGACTGTGAGTGGCCACCTGTCAGAGGCACCAGCCAAACAGGAAATGAGCACATCCCCATGGTGAGGGGCCAGGGAGGACTCTGCAACTGTTAACCATTTTCCCACTGGCTGGCCCCCAATAGCCTGCCTTCCTGGCCCCTCCTGCCCTGCTCATGGACCTCTAGTGAGGACAGTAGATGAGGGTTAGGTGTACAGAGGCAGGAAGGAAGAGGTACAGTGGAGTGAGGGTCTCTGATGGCTCCCTCTTTTGGTCAAACCCAGTCAGAAAGGCAGTCCTCAAGCCTCTGCCTAGAAATCCATATAGGAAGCAGGGCGAAGGAGGTAGAATGGAAAGGGCAGAGAGGGAGCTTAGTCAGATTCCGGTGGGCACACAGAAGCATGAACTAGAGAAACACAAGTCAAGCAGTTTGGCAGGAGTGCAGCAGCGGACAAGGCAGACAGATACAAAGCAATCAGGCAACCACAAAGGACCATCTTTCCCTGGCCCCGCCCCACCAGGCTGCTGCCCAGCCCTTCCCCCTGCAGGCTACACTGGGGCTTCCCTGGCTTGTGCAGTTCCTGGAACGTGCCAAGCGTCTTCCTGATGAGGGCTTTGTACATGCTGTTCCTGGCTTGCATACCCTCCCCTCCCCTCCTCTGTGCCTCACACCAGGCCTAGTTAACTCTTCCTCACCATTCAAACATTATCCCCAGCGAGGCCTAGCCCAGCCTCTTTCCACAGCTTCAGTACCTCCTGTCACTCGCTGCGTAGGCCAATGCAGCCTGAAGACACAGGGACTTGGCTGTAGAGCAGAAAATTAGCCAGGCCCATAAGATAACACAGGTCTCGGGCTGGAAGCCTGGGACTCAGTAAGCCCTTATCCCTCCTCTGCAGATGTGCGACTGTCTAACTCAAGCAGGTGTGTCCACCTTTTGACACTGTGATACAACATGATCCTCTACAAAGCTCCCGTTCAAGTTACAAAAAAAATCATAAAAAATATAACGCTTTAAGTAAGTTTACAATTTTGTGTTGGGCCATATTCATAGCTATCTTGCAATGCACGCAGCCCACAGGGGACATGTCTGACACCTGAGATACAGCCCTCTCCTTGCAGTTCCTAAGCACAGCTTCTGATACAGAGACACCCAGTCAACATTCTAGAATGGAGTTGCAAGAAGCAGAAGCAGGGCAGAAGTAGGACGGAGGTGTGGAAAGAGATGGGGAGACAGGGAAGGCTGGGAGCTAGGAAGGGAAGGGGTGGGTATGAGGAGGTAAGCCACTTGCCAGGTCTCGATACTCACAGCTGGTCGAAGGGCTGTCGGTGCCGTCCAGCTCTGCCCTGGGGAAGCTGTGTCCTGCCTGGGCAGTGAGCAGCGCTGACTCAATGGCCCTCTCGTGGGCAGTGAGTGTGATGGAATGGGTGTGGCCCTCTGTGCCGGGGCCTGACAGTGACTGCTGCATGAAGGCCAGCTTGTCCTTGGTCCTGCGTTTCATGTCGTCCCATCTGTGCTTAATGTCCTTGACGGAGCGGGGGACCTGGCTGACAGTCGTGACTTTCTGAGCTATGCCTTCCCAAATCTTGTCCCTGTCGGCATGGGACAGTCGCATGGTCTCCCTCCCAAAGAGAACCGCCTCGTGATGGGTCACCTCTGTGACCAGAATGTCCAGCTCCTCCTTCGAGAATTTAGGCTTCCTCTTACGTTCGGCCAGGGGTAGCACATTCCTTGGGTTGAATATCCCATAAAGCATAATTGTACGGTAAATGACTGTCAATGAAGGGTGGTCCTTCTCCTTCCTAATCACAGCTGGGGAGCCAGGGACACCTAGGGCGACCTACACCCTGCAATACCTTCCTCCTACTGAGACACCCAACTCTCCCTCCTCAGAGGAGGGGGCAGGAAGAAGTGGGGGAGCCCAGGTGCTGCAGAGTAGGGCCTGCCTGTCAGCCCTCTTATCAGCTGTGAGCATCAGGTAGTTTGAAGTCATTAATCCTTTCCTGACTCATCTCCCCATCCAGAATGGGAATACCAATCACAAAGGAAGGGTCCAGTGTGTGTAAGAAGCCTTCACACTCTAAGGGGTAGAGTGATAACTCAGCAGTGAAGGGATCAGAGTTGGATCCTAGCACCCACGTTGGGTAGCTCCCAAATGTCTGTAACTTCAACTCCAAGGGATCCAATACCCCTTCTGGCCTCTGTGGGCACCCCCCACACACATGTTCATGCACACACATACATAAATAAAAAGTAAACAAAAAAATATTTTTTTTAAAAAGTGCCTTGGAGCTGGAGAGATGACTCAGCAGTTAAGAGCACAAATTGGATGCTCTTGCATTTGGTTCCCAGCACCTACATGGAAGCTAACAATATTCTGTTAACTCAATTTCTAGGGAATCTGATGCCCTCTTCTGGCTTCCACGGGCACTGCATGCACATCATGCACTTATATGCAAACAAAACACTCATATACATAAAATAAAAATAAAACCCCAAACCTTAAAAATAAAGCCTTAATGCCCAAAAAGGAATTACAGCTCCTCCCTGACTGGCCTCAGAGACGTTTTCACAGAGCTGAATGAGTGGATCGGAGGAAGGACAAGGGAGATAAAGGAGCAATCATCTAGAGCTGATGACCTACAGCAGACTTGGTGGTGTGTGGTACCAGTGCAACCATCATGCTGCAGTCACAATTCTCATTCTGTCACTACTAGCTCATTTCCCTTGGTCCATGTCCTCCACATTCCCACCTCCTTGTGTGTTCACGGGAAAGCAGGATCTTTTCCCTGAGGGGCACCACCAGTGGCTCCTTGTGGGGTAGGTTCCACGGCATGTGGTAAGATGTGAGGAGCTGGTGAGCGTCCATGGGGAGACACGTTCCACACAGAGGGACACTAGGGATGGCCTCAACTGAGGCTCTTCTACCTGACCTGGCACCCGCTCTGGCTTTGGAACTGGATCTCCCCATGCTGTGGCTCTGTCCACCTTTCATTACAGCTACAAGGCCTGAAGGTCCACCCAAGAGAGGACAACAGGGTATGGAGGGAAACTCCAATCCTGATCCACTCCTCTAGATGCTTCCAAAGCCACTGTGGAGACCATCAGCACCGAGTTCCTCCAGCCCCATTGGGAAGTCCTTCCACCTAACAGGGTGTGTATCTGAGAGAGGAAGGCTAGGGGCTTCAGTAACCAGCCCAAGACAAAGGCCTTGCATTCAGACAGACCTGTAACTATCCTTGCGGGACAAAGGGCCTCTATAAAAACGAGGGTGAACCCTTCGGGGTCCTCCCAGGGGCCTTAGTCATGCCACTATGGGACTGAAAGAGTGTGTATTGAGGGGAAAGAGATACCATGCAACCTGGAGTATTCACCAGTGCCCTTACCTTCTGCTCAAGAGCACCAATGCACAAAGCTGTGCCCATCCAAAGCTGTGCCCATCCAAAGCAATGCCAAGGGCACACCTGCCTCAAATGCCCCTGGTTGAGAATTACTACACACTGAGCACCTAGCACAGGGTACCTACAGGTACCTGCCGAGCCCACCACTAATGATGCATCACATCATTCCTAAGCCCCTGGTCTGTGACAGTACAATTATGAGTGTCTGCAAATTACAAAGAGCTGACCAAAGAGAAGCTACACACATAGAATCCCCTGCTTCTGGAATCTTCCCAAGCCAGGACCCATGGGCTGAAACCACCCAGTAGCTACCTTAGCATCTAGAGGAGTAGATCGGGATTGGAGTTTCTCTCCATACCCATGCTCAGGACAGGGCTGGGGGCAGCAAGGCCGAGCCATGCTAACAAGGTACCACTACACCCACCCACAGTTCAAAGAGTCACACTCCACCAGGTCCCTTCTGTATAAGTATCAGGAACCTGGCCCAGAAGTACAGAGACACAGGCCCCCAGTCCTAGTGCTGCCACTGAAGGCATTACCTTGGGCAAGACTTTGCTCTGCTCTGGGTGTCAGTTCAACACTGGGGCATGACCACCAGTACAGAGCAGGGGCTGTCAGTGTGTGTAGCCACATCAGTCACTATGGAGACCTTGCAAAATAATGATGGCCCAGAGCCATTCCCCAACCAAGTTACATCAGCAGCTCTTCAGTACTTGGGGATGGCTGAGTTGGTAGAGATGAGGCATCTTCTTCTGTGGGGCTGTGGGAAAGTTGTGTCCCCATTCAAAAGCTCTGAACAGAGAAGTGTGTGAGAGGTCAGTTCTCTAAGTCACAGCTGCCAGTGTCCTAAACCAAGTCCTGGCCTCTTTAAAGATCTATGTCAAAAGGCTCCTTCCTATTCCATCTGGACCCTCACAGTTCTGTTGCCTTCATGCCATTTCTACATAAAAGTGCAAAGGGCAGGCCTGGGTAGGGCTGGGCTGGCCCATCCCTGAGGATCAAGCTCATGTCTGAAGTATGCTCAGCATACGGAGATACCAGGCACTGCCAAGTTGACCTGGACCTTCACACCAGGGAAGAAGAAGGTGGTGAAGACTGTTGAAATCCCCTTTCCGGGCACTTTCAGGGGATAGCTGAGCAGCCTGTATGGGAGGAGATGGTGTGGGGGTGCATTGGTCTCTGGTGTCCCTGATTCCATACCTGCTCAGTAGAAGTGGGAACGGCTGCCCTCTCAAATAAGAGGGTTCACCCTAAGTGCCCTGCAATGAGGTAGCAATGAGGCCACTAAGAGGGACACAGGGGACCTCAGCATGACTGTCTGCTTCTAATCAGCTTCTCCTAGTGTGCTCAGAAACACTTAGACTTTAACTATAGCAAACACCCTCCCTCTGAGAAATCCCTTACCACCTCACCGCTCACCCACCCATCCCATCATGCACTTCATCATCCACCCATGCCAGACTCACAGAACTGCAGAATGACATGGTCTTGAATCCATGGTGTGGCTGGGCTCCTGGGCCGACTAAAATCTCCCTTTCCTCCCAACCCAGATCCAAATCCCCAGTCATCACTTCTGGGTTCCAGACAGAGGCTACCAAGGTGTGGAGGCCACACTGATGTTTTTTTCCAACCCTCATACCCCACTGGTAAGACCCTTGCACACCCCACAGGCCAACACTAAGCCTGGATTTTGGCTCTGCTTGGCCACTTGGTCAGTTCCCCAATCTCTCTGGCTAGCTTTTAAGGACCCTTGTGGCACAACTTCTGGGCCACAGCCTAGGTCAGGGTGGCACTGTTTTTGTGGGCACTTAAGCTTAGTGTGGATCCCATGGAGAAGGTTGCTGGAGACTGTGAGGAGTCTTCAGTCCCCCTAGCCATGGGACAACTTCTGGGCCTGTGCTGGGGTGATGCCACCCCTACAGCAGGAGCCTACCTTGGGAGGTGTGCCACCACCCTAGGCTGGGGACACTCTTCCCATCTCCAAAAGTGTTGCCAGGAGCCCGTGGCATGTACAGCCTCTGAGGTCCCTGGAGCCCACTAGCTACATCCCCCAGAGCTGGATATAGCTCAAACTCTGCCAGCTGCTATCCTGGAGAACTCGCAGGCCCAAGGCACTCCCTCAACCCATCCTAGAGGCTGCTAAAGCTTACCAGAGCCTCCAGGGGTGAAACTCACCTCATCCAGTTGGCCTTAGTCTCATCCGACCCGTCTATGGACTTGTAATGGTTGTTCTTGTCCACAATCTGGAAGATAGAGAAAGTGTCTAGAACAAGCCATTTTAGAAAGGGCTCTGGTGTGGTTTTGCTCCTTCTCAGTCAAGGCCCTGAGCCAGGACCCTGCCCCATCCACAGCCTCACCTCCCTTCCCTCTGCCTCCCTTTCACACTATCCCCAATTCCACTCAGGCTGAACTGAGACCTTCCTTCCACCTACTCCTACTCTCCTAGAGACCCTGGAAGAGACATACCCCCCTTTAAGGTGTTCTGAATTCCTGGGAGATGCAAGGAGATGGTTGCATGCCTCTTGGCTGTCCTGAAGGAATTCCAGGCAACACGGCCAAGTGGCACCACTTCCCACAGCATGCTGATGCTCACCAAAAGCTGAACACAGCCCTGTCTCTCTGGTGTTTATGGGACATTGAGTTCACTGCTGGTGTATGGGCATCTGTGACTAGAGGTGTCCTCATTCCCTAACCTCCAAGTATTCAAAATGTTCTCAGGGTTTGGGGTGGGTTGCTTTCCTTCAGTAAAAATGTTTGTACCCCCACCATCACTCATGTATATCAGGATTCACTGGAGCATGAAATTCTAGGCTGGCTCTTTGTTTTGGGAAGGGTGTTATTAAAAGACATTTTTAATATAGATTTTTAAGCATGGAGGTTAAGAGAGAAAGAGGCACTTAGAAAGAAAACATACCAGAGAGTACCAGTGTGGGCTTTTCTAAGAGAGTCATCTGGTTCTTTCTTTCAGTGCTCTAAGTCATAGGCAAATTACTGTTATTCTACTGAGGATCTTTTATGGATGATTGAACTCCCTCTCTGTCATTTTGAACTTTGTTTTTGAAGCAGAAATTTATTTTACACAATTCTCTTCATGTCTTCCATGTCTTCTTTTTCAGTTCTGGAAAATTCTCAGCTTTTATGTTTCTGAGTACACCCTCTTTTTTTCCAACCTCTCTAGTAGAATGTCTATGAAATCAATATGGGAATAGCTCATACCATCTTCTATACCCTTTACCTTTTCATAGTCTATACTCTTTCTGAACAGCGTTGATGAAAATGTCTCAGAACCCTCTTCAAATTCATTAATTTTCTCTTTAACAGCATCTACTCCAGTTACTTCTATCCATCAGTGTTTTCCTTTCTTGCATTGATTCATTTTTTTTGATGTTTTGTTTTCATTTTGTTTTGTACAATTTTTGAGAGAGATCTACCATGTAGCCCAGGCTGGTCTTAAACGCTTGATCTTCCTACTCTTGATGTTTTGTTTTCATTTTGTTTTGTACAATTTTTGAGACAGAGATCTACCATGTAGCCCAGGCTGGTCTTAAACGCTTGATCTTCCTACTCATGCCTCCCAAGTGCAGAGATGACAGGCCTGCAACACCATACCCAATGTCTTTGTCCTTTTTAATGAGTACCTTTCATTTAATAAACATTCTTCACTTCCCATGACATTATCCGTTCTTTTCCAGATCTCTATTCTTTTCATTTGTTTCTTTGGGTTTCTACACCTTGGCTAAGGAGAAGTGGCACCTAACACAGACTGTGGAAAGGTGCATTAGACCAAGGGTAGCTCCCTGAAGACTTGATGGAGCAGAGCTACCTCAAAGTCAAGGCTCCAGCCTGAGCCCCCTGACACCTCTGATACCACACTATCCATTTTCCTCAAAGTGGTAAAGCAAATTTTTATGGATGTAAATCAGACCATGTTATTCACCAGCTCAAAGTTTCATCCACTGAATTTACATTAACACATATTTATAGTTGTGGCCTTCCATATGGTTTGAATACAATGCACACACTCACTTCAGGCTCATGTGTTGAACATGCAGTCTTCAGCTGGAGGCTATTTTAGGAGGTGTTGAAAACTTTCAGGGGAAGAAGGCTCTAGCTAGAGAAAGTAGGTCAGCAGGTTGCCTTGAAGGATATACCAGGTCCATCGTCCCTTCTTTTCAATTCTGCTTCCTGGCCACCATGAGGTAAGCACCCTCCTCTTCCACGTGCTCCTAACTCCACAGTGCCCTGCCTCACCACATGCTGGGAGCGAAGGACTGTGGGCTGGAGCCTCTAATATCGTGAGCCAAAATAAAGCTTCCTTCCTTTAAGCAATGTCAGGTATTTTGTCACAGCACAGTAAGTAATACAGTCTCTCTATGCCCCTTCACTTTGCCACTTTGCCATAACCAGTCTGTTCTGAGGGAGAGAGCCTTAGCCTGGGTGAGTTCGATGCCCAGAATCTCTCTTGCATACTCTTAAAAGAATCATAATCATTGAGTATTTTGAACATTCAGAAATGACAGAGCTAATAATGCAGCTGATGTCTCCAGAGTCATCAGAAAAAGTCAACAAAAATTCACAACAGTTATGTTTGCCTCAGATCTTTCCCTTTACTTCAAAAAAAAAAAAATCAAAAGTTGGGGCATTGAGATGTCTCAGCAGGCTAGTAGCACTAGCACAGGGGCCTGACAAGCTGAGGTCAATTCCCAGATCACATAAGGAAGCAAGAAAAAAACAAGTCCTGAGAACTGTCTTCTGATCTCCACATACACTGTAGCACACACATGCCTGCACATACACACAAATAAATGAATGAATGAATGAATGAATGAATGAACAAACAAATTTAAAATCCCAAGTGAAGACTGCCTCTGCCTCCCACTTCCCACTCCTTCACTTCCTCTCTCCAAGGGTGACAGCATCTGGAAGCTGAAGGGGAACCTCCCTACTTTCACCATATACTTTTTTTTTTCAAGAACAACATGTAATGCTGTTTGGCAAGCCTGGAAAATGCTATGGTTTAATTTGGAATGTCCCTCCACAGGATTCTGTTTTGAAGGCTTGGTCCCTAGCTGGTAGTGTTATTTTGAAGGCTGTGGAGACAGGAAGGCCAGTCTTTGAAGAGGATACCAGCCCCTGAGTCCTGCACCCCCCAAAATGTGAACCATCTTCCCCACATGCCCCCACCACCAAACACTCTGCCCAGGCCTTCCCTGCTATGATGGACTGAAATTCATCTGAAACCATGAGCCAAAATAAACAGTTCTTCTTTTCCATTGTTTCTGTTAGGTACCTGACTATAGAAATGCAAAAGTGACTGATGCAGAAAGCTGACAGAAGTGACCCCCAAGTGAACAACACATCCCTAAAGCTTTTCTTCACTGAGCTGTGGATGCCTGGTCCCCTTTTTATCTCACGAGTTTCCTATGAGATATCTCACCTTCATAGAACAAGTCTTTCCTGATCTAAGCTGTCCCCTGCCATAGTGCTGGCCTCCCAGCACTAGCTCCATGATGTCCTGTGACTCTCTCTAGAACCCTTATGATGAGAGCATTTCTGTCCATGATGGCATCTATTATCTGAGTTTAAGGGGCAGTTCTGGTCTAAATGAATGAAGACAGCATATGGCACAGCTCTCCCATCCCCTCGGGCTCCCTGCTCCCTTATTTGGTGTCTAATACATGGAAGAATCCTGCTTGACTGGATGGATGATTGCATGAAGAGTCTTTTAAATAAAAGCAAGTTAAAGCAAAAAAAATTACCCAGTGTCACTATGTTAATAAAGAATCAATGAGTGAGTAGCTGAGTCAGCTTCTACAAGTCAGGGCATCTGTTAACTTTTCAGGAATTTTATAAAGCACAGCCAATTATTAACACTTACAAGGTCAATACTTACAACACAATGAATTATACATTTTTAAAGGTAATGTTCAGAACTTACCACTTACCAGTTATTTCACTATTATCTGTGCTGTTACAGCTTGAACCTAGAATGTTCCCCAAAGTCCTAGAGTCAATGGTTTGGTCCTCAGCACCATGGGATGATGGAACCTTCAAGGGCCTTATGGGGAGCTGGTCTCCGTCACTGCTTCCCAGTGGCCATTGGGTGAAGCTTGTTCCCTGTGCTCCCCACCATGATGTGCAGTGCTCCCCTGTGTTCCCCACCAAGATGTGCTATGCTCCCTTCCATCTTGTGCTGTGCTCCCCCATACTCCCTGACCAGGACGTGTTGTGCTTCTCTCTGCTCCATATTGTGATTTTCTGTGTTCCACTGCACTCCCCACCAAGATGTGCTATACTCCCCCATGCGCCTTACTATGATGTGCTGTCCTCCCCCATGCTATCCATGTCATATATCATGTTTCCCCATACTCCCCACCATGGTCTGCTATGCTGCCCCATGCTCCCCATGATGCACTGTCCTCCCCAGCACTCTCCACCATGACGCAGTGCATCACCACAAGCCCCAGAATAAAGGGACCAACTGATCATGGACTAAACCTCTGGAACTGTGAGTGAAAGTAAGCAAGCCTTACTTGCTCTTTTCAACATGACTCCCTCACCTATTTTGTTACAGCAACTTGGATGACTCAGGAGACCCTGGTTTGCATTCCCAATCACACAATACCATGTGCACACAGATTTTATTTTATTTTTTTGTAGTAACACAAGGCTTGTTAACACAAGCCCCTGAGGACAGCAGTCTTCTGCTTCCACGGGATTAAGCACCACACTGGAGTTGCCACTGACCATCTTTTCCCAACTCAACATTCCTGGAGTCTAGGTGGAAAACCTGGAAGCCAGACATATTGGGAGCACAAAGAGAGCCTGGGAGATACACTGCAGACACTCAACTCTGCTTACCACTAGAGAACAGGGAAGTGGGGTGCTCTGCTGTATGTGTGAGCCTCAACTGCCTTGTGCTTTAAAACTCTCAAAAGAGGGGTACTGGGAAGACGGTGTCATTGGTAAAGTGCTTGCTGTGCAAATATGAAGGATCTGAGTTTGATCTCCAGAACCCAGATAAAAGAGTTGGGCATAGTGGTATGTGCTTGTGACCCCAGCACTGGGGAGACAGGAGGGTCCTGGGGGCTTGCTGGCCAGCCAGTCTAGCCAAATTGGCAAGTCTCAGGCCAGTGAGAGACTCTGACTCCAAAACAAACAAACAAACAAACAAAGAAAAGTAAATCACCTATCTCCTGAGGAATGATATGCACAGTTGAACTCTGGCCTCTATACACATGTTGCACACAGGCATATGCAACTGCACACACATGGACAAATACCCCAGATTTAAGATAAAAATACCAAACACACTACAGCTTAGGCGCCTCCTGTCCTAATTTTCTCAGATGATGAACATCCCAGTTTGCAAGGCCCTTCCCATGGAGTTGCACAGAGCCTGAGGCTAAGACTGTAGACTATGTCATCATTCCCAAAGGCCAAGCTTAGGAGCTGTGTGGCCTTGGGCAGGTGGTTTCACTGGGCAGGCCTCAGTTTCCTCTATCATGCTGGATAAAAAGTAGCCCTGCAGTTTTACAGCCCTGTTGTGGAAGGTGCTCAGTGAATGGTTACTCTCAGTGGTGTATCTGTGACTGCCATTAAGGAAAAGATCAAATGCTCATTATGGCTAATTCTGGGTAGCAGGAGGTCTGCTGGTCAACGCAGAGCGGTGGTTATTCATCTTTTTGTCTTCTGCAGCCTCACCAAGCAGAGGGGCCTGAGTGTGTATGGAGAAGGCCTCTGTAGCTGGTTCAGGCTCAGCTTTCCCACCATTCAGGATTTTCTTGATTCAAGCACTCAATCGTTTAATAAGTACCATCAGGTGAGCAGCTGGAGTGACAGGCTCTAGGGATAAAATAGTAAAGACAGTATGTCTGCTTTCAGAAGCACCATACAGACAAGAGGCCACTGTGATCCTCTGTGGTCAGGAATTATGTGATAGGGGAGTGTGGGAAGAGAACTCAGCTGAAAGCCAGTACCCACAGTCAGCACAGGACCCTCTTGGGGGCTCCAGTTTGCACTGTCTCAGAGAAAGGGGGTGTGGAGGTGTTTTGAGAAGAGAGGGCAGGAGCAGGCAGAATCCTCTAGGCCCGGGGACCACACAAATCACTGGGCCCTTTCCACCCTGAGTGGAGCACAAGTTGGAGCATCCAGTTCTGGGACTGAGGTGGGTCTAGAAACAGCCTATGGGGCTCAAAGACCAATCTCTCAGCCTCTTCTCTTGCCTTCCCTCTCCCCAGCCCCTGCGAACCCAGCATTCCTTGGACTGGTCTAGAAGCTAGAATCATTGTGATTCAGGAAGACTTTGAGAACCCTAGGCCTAGCCAGAGAAAGACAACTGGGGTGGTACAGGGTCCTGAGCCTGGAGAAGAGGGTGCTGCAGAAAGCAAGTTACAGTCAAGGTGGGAAGGGACTTTTTAGAGGAACACAGGCTGCCTATGTCAAACATGCAGAATGGTACTGAGGGAGAAGGCTATGTAGCCTGGGAGGTGGTGAGCAGCCAGTCCCCTGGAGGATTTAAGCAATGGATGGTCTCTCTGCTAGCAGGAGACTGAAAGCAGACTTTTCCCCACTGTTCTATATGACCTCAAAATTCTAAAACTAAGATGGGATGGCTCTATGAAAATACATGCTCAGAAAAATAACAGAGAATATGAAATTTGACCCCTGAGTCAAGCCTGGACTGTATGGATCAGAATAATGTTTATGAGCATGGTATAATTAATAAAACACTAATAAGGCATCACCTACAGCCACTACTCCTGGGGCCTCATTGGGGCCAATACAGCACACTGACCCTAATATCTTCCCAAACTGTAGGAATGACTTTACAAAACGCACAGAATCTGGACTAATGACTTTTGCTTAACCTTGCAACCAAAAAGTTACTGTGAACAAGCTCATTGAGCTATGTACTCTAGTGTCCTAGGCACCTGAACTTGATCCCTTGGAACCTCTGTTTGCCTTCTACCCAAGATAGTGAATGAATGTGGGTGTGCTTGTATTAGCAAATCAAAGCACTAGACGCAGTGTATTGTGTGTATGAGGTGTTTTATTGTGTGTATGAGATATTTTATGCCTAGGGATCATGGGGCAAGAATCTCTAAGATAAAGGTAGGTCCATACTTGCAGTTCACCAAAACTGATGCTAGAGAAACAGTTCTGAATAAACTATTGGTGAGGCCTGGCTCAGCAGCAAAGTTTCAGGGGTGTATTAGTCACTTTTCTGTTGCTGTGATAGAAACACTGACCCAAGCAATTTATAGAAGGCAGAGTTTATTTGAGCTTACGGTTCCAGGACAATTACAGTCCATCACAGCAGGGAGACATGGTGGCTGGAAGTGGCTGGAGCAGGAGCAGCTGAAGTGAAGCTCTCACATCATCATGCAGGCAGAGGAAGCAAGAGAGCGACTGGGGATGTGGCAAGGCTTAAGAACTCTCTAAGCCCACCCCCAGTGATGTGCTTCCTCCAGGATAGCCACACCTTCTAAAACCTCCCAAGACAGCACCATCATCTGGGGACAAAATGTCCAAATACTTGGAGCCTATGGGGGACATTTTCATTCAAACAATCACAAGGGGACATCTGGAGGACTAGGTGCCCTCCAAGTTTAGGTCCACTTTTAAAACTCAAGTTAAGAGCCAGGTTGTTTATTCAGTGTAACTGTAATGTTGGCATAGTAACCATGCCAAGTGACAACTTGGACTGTTCACCATAGCACTATAGAGTGGGAAGCTGAGGTTTGGGTCACGAAGTCATTTGCATGAGGCCATAAAGAAGAAACCCAGGAAGCTCCAGGTGAGCCTCAGGGCTCTGATAGGTCAGACTAGGTGGACTGGTGGGCATTAGCTCCCAGACTCCTGAGAGCCAGGCCTCCCCTGGGGCCCTTGGGACTTCCAGCTTTGCTACTGATCTGCGCACATCTGCACAGTGTTGCCTGGTGTTCCAGCGGGAGGGACAGTCTGTTCTGCAAATGCATATATGTCACCAGCAAGAGTTACTGCAGGCTCCTCTGAAGGGTGCAGAGACTAGACTTTCAAAAAGCTGATTCTTCTGTAACTGTCCGATGCCCATCGAATCCATAAAACCTTCTGGTAGTTGTTTGTTTGCAAGACTTAGAACTGAACTCAGGGCCTCCCACAGGATAGGTAAGCACTCTTATCACTGAGTTCTATCCCCAGCCCTGGTTTGCTGGGCTTTGTGTTTTAATTTATTTATTTTGAGGAAATGTTTTACTAAGTTGCTAGGGCTGGCCTTAAACTAACTCTGTAGCCCAAGCTGATCTTGAATCTGAGACCCTCCTGCCTGGATTCCAGGAGGCCCCATGTGTATTCTGTGTTCAGTCCCGTGCCTTCTCACAAGACAAAGCAGTGCAGACAAGACGTATGGATCTATCTGTTCACAGATAATATGCTATGCTACACCTCAGAGACTTCTCCCAAGATCCCCCAGGAGGTAGACCAGCTGAGCAGGCTGAAGACCAGACAAAGAAGGAGGCTCTCCTGAACTTGAACTCTGTATACCCAGAAACATGGAGTGGTGAGCACACGAGCTGGCCAGGGGCCTCTGGGCTTATCCAAGGATATCAGGGCTTCCCTTTAGTACGTTCACAGTACCCTGTCACCTTTTGTCCATGACTGCAATGTCCTAGGTGACTCAACAAGTTGAAGAACCTGGATCTAACCGATTCACCTATTGTACTTCTAAAACCGCTGTTTATCAAAAAAAAAAATTTTTTTTTGTAAAACCACCTCACTGAGCTCTGGCTGGCACACGCAATGCTGCATGTGTGTAATGCACATTCCTGGAGGACATCGGCACATGGCTGTGAGTCACCTACATGGGCTCCTCCCGCTTTGGTCTTAAGGACCACTGCCACTGTGATTCTAGAGAGTGTATGCCACCCTCTTAGCAGCTCTGTGAGCTCTGACATGGCACTGTACACTCCAGGCTCTGAGTGGTACAGCAGCCTTAAGGACTGGTTGTCTTGCAAGACAGACACTTTGCACTCTGATTGACAGCTCCCCATCTTCCAGCCCTCGGCAGCCAGCATCCTATCTTTGCTTCTGGGAGTTTGGTGACTTCAGACTCTTCATGGAGGTGCTGTCAGGAAGTGTTTCTTCTTTTTTAATATGTAAGTGGTCCTAGCGTTATGGTAAATGAGGCCTGTTCACTAGATCCCAGATCCCAGATCCCAGATCCAGGCATGACATACTCACCTCCCCAGGTCCTTCCTAAAACCATCTGAAGGAAGGCCAGGGATAAACCAACCAACCTGTCACCTGCTCATCATGCTAGGCACCAAGCCTATTGAAAGTTGATGCTCATAACTTCTGGTATCTTCCAGAGGCTGTGTGACTGTTACACAGTGATAGGCCAAAGCCATACTTCTAGCAAAGGGAAGAGTCAAGATCTGAACCCAGAACTCTGCATTTATCAGACAGTTTTTCCTCTCAAAAGTATCTCAAGGAGTCTGACCTGGAGCCTGTCTCTTAATGATGACAGCAGGAAGGGGCTCGGGCAAGGGTGGGAAAGAGATCTAGAAGAATCTGACTGTCTGGAAGGCAGCACAAACATAAACTGATACGGCTAGAGGAAAAGGCAGAGATGAACTTAAACTACCACACTGCAATGTGGCAAGGTCTTCCAAACAGGGCAACAGCAGCAGCGAGTCATACCCAGACCAGCTCTGCAGTCACAGGGGACACCTGTCCCTGTGCAGAGTGCTTACTGTGCCATAAAGTGAGGACGTTGGGGAGAGAAGATTGCCTGAGCGTATTCTCGATTTAGGATATTTTCAACACGGGATGGGTTTATCAGGACACAGCTACATTGTAAGGATACTGCAAGAGACACTGTGACTCTGGAAACAGGAGAGAGTTCCCGATGAGCCCTTTACAGACAATACTCACTGGCTCTGCTTTAGAACACTAAATCCTGAAGTAACTGGTATCACAGAAAAACTTCATTGCACACTGCAAATTATTACCAACTGTCACAAGCCAGTAGCAAAAGACAGACACTGCCTGGGTTAAATAAACACTGCCTTCTGGCAAAGGAAAGGCCAGAGCTCACTATGGCAGTCACAGTGACCCAAAAAAGGGGAACAAACACTGGGAAAATAAACAGATTATGAGGGCTAGAGAAATGGCTCCCTGGATAAAGTACTTGCCACATAGGGGTAAGGACCAGAGTTCGGATGCCCAGAATGCATGTAAAAGTCACACAGCATTCAGGGGGCAGAGATGGGACCCGTGGCATAAGCTGACTAACTAAGATGGCTAAATTGGCAAGCTCTAGATTCAGGGAGAGATCCTGTCTCAGTAAAGTGGAGAGTGATTGAGTAAGGTCCTCTATACATATGCACACATACACGTTCACAAACACACATGCACATCATACATACATAAATGGTAAAGAGAGTGATCAAATGACTCACTCCAAAGAACCTGAGTCTCAGGAGTTCACCACAGACATTTATCAAGCTATGATGTATCCCATCATGCTTAAGTGATTCTGTCCATTCCAACTGTGTGTGGGAGGGACACAAAGTTCTGGATATTTTTAGTGAACTATATTTTTATTTTATTTATTATTTTTATTTTATGTGTATGTGTGTATTACCTGCATGTAGGTAAGTGCACCCATGTTGTGCAATGCCCGTGGAGGTGAGAAGAGGCTGTCAGATACCCTGGGACTGGAGTTATGGACAGTTGTTAGCTGCCATGTAGGTGCTAGGATTCGAACCCAGATCTTCTGCAAAAACAACCAGTGTTCTTAACCACTGAGCCATCTCTCCAGCCCCCATGAACTTATTTTTTAACACTTCCTTTGCCTCCTGACACCTGACAATGAGAAAGACACAACACTGCCCTTGAAGAAGATGTTCTCTTCTGAGACTATCAGGAGTGAACAATCAGATAAATGGAAACTAGAACATTCCACAAACCACTGGCCTGCGTCCTTCACTAAGCATCACTTTGAGGAAGGAGAAAAAGGAAGCTGAGAAGCACAATCATAAATGCCATGTGTCTGCCCAGGGGTTCTGGACACTGGACTTTATAAAGGACATAACCCGGCAGCTGGGGAAATGGCAATGTGGAGCAGAGATGAGACCATGTCACATGCATGTGAAATGTCTGGGAGCAATAATACTCTGTTGACACACAAGGCAGCCAGCTATGGATGGCTACAAGTTCATTATGCTCCCCCATCTGTTTGCAAACAGATCGTGAACTAAAGATAGTTTTGTGCTTCTTTAATGATTGAAATGTTTTTCTTCATGTAATTTCACTTATATGATTTTCACATTTAAAAAAATTTATTTAACATGTATGAGTGTATTGCCTGCATATATGTAAGTGCACCCATGTCGTGCAATGTCCTCAGAGGCCAGATGAGGGCATCAGATCCCCTGGAACTAGAGTTATGGATGGTTGTTAGCTGCCATGTGGGTGCTGGGGTTCAAACTGGTGTCTAATTTTCACATCTATATGAAATTGGAATTTTATTTTAAAATTACATGAAATTCACATTTTAGGGTTCCTAAATAAAGTTTTATTGGAACAATACTTTACTTGCTCATTCATGTGTCTTGGAATGATGGCTCAGCGGTTAAGAGTGCTTACTGCTCTTGCACAGGACCCAACATTGGTCCCCAGCATACCCATCAGGTGGCTCACAATCACCTGTAACTCCCACTCCAGGGGATCCCCGATGTCTTTTTCTGGCCTTTGAGGGCACTTGCACTAACACACATACATAAACACACACTAATACATACAGACACACACACACACATACACACACACTAATATCCTTTAAGAAAACAGAAAGGAAAGAAAGAAAGAAAGAAAGAAAGAAAGAAAGAAAGAAAGAAAGAAAGAAAGAAAGAAAGAAAAAGAAAGAAAGAAAGAAAGAAAGAAAGAAAGAAAGAAAGAAAAAGAAAACAGAAAGGCTTACCTGCCCCCTGCACAGGGGAATGTTTTGTCTTTAGGAAGCATAGGCCAAAGAAGTTAAAGTGTAATGGTATCTGTATCTATAAACAGCTCAGGACAACAAATTAAAAAATGAGTTTGTGTATATTTTTGTTGTTGTTTCTACTGCAGGGTATAGAACCCAGGACCTTATACATGCTAGACAAGCACTCTACCACTGAGCTACTTTCACACATACCAACACACAATATTTCTCTAACATATTATAGATAGAAAGATAGATCGGTAGATAGACAGATGATAGATAGATACATAGATAGATAGACAGATGATAGATAGATCGATAGATAATAGAGATGATACAAACCTAAAGGCTATAGGATGCTGGCAACAGGTGAATAGGGTGCTCTTTACACTATTCTTACAACTTTCTACAGAGCTTTTGGCTTTGTTTTTCCTTTCTTTTCTTTCTTTTCTTTTTTTTCTTTTTTTTTTTTTTACAAGGTAGGGTCTCCTATGTAATCCAGGCTGGATTCAGCCTAAGCCTCCTGGGTGTGTTGAGATTATTTATAGGTGTGTACCATCATATCAAGCTCTTTGAATTTTTCAAAGAGTTAGGAGACATTAAATAAGCAAACATAAAAAGCACTGCTCAGGAGCTGGGGGGATGGATCAGTTGGTAAACTGCTTGTCAGACAAACTTGAAGGCCTGATTTTTGAATCCCTAGCACCCACATAAAAAGCCAGGCATGAGAGGCTGGAGAGATGACTCAGTGGTTAAGAGCACTGGCTGCTCTTGCAAAGTAGCACCTATATGGCAGGTAACAACCATCTATAACTCCAGTTCCAAGGGATCTGACACCCTCTTCTGGCTTCCACGGGCATCACATGCACATAGTGCACTTATATACATGCAGGCAAAACACCAATACATAAAATAAAGATAAATATTTTTAAAATCCAGGGGAGCAGATAAGCAGATTTCTGGGACTCCCTGGTAGCTAGTCTATCCAATCACTGAACCCTAGGTTCACTAAGAAAATACTGTCTCAAAAATAAGGGGAAGAGGGGCCAAGGACACCCAACATCAATCTCTGGCCTTCCTCTCTGACCTCTACGCATACATACAAAGCACTCGTTCCTCTGTGTACACCCATACTCAGGTGCCTCCAAGGTGCCTTCCCTGCTTCCAGACATGGCAGACCCAGCCTGTTGACTCCTGGCTCCATCCCGAGCCCTACCTTGCTTTTCTTTTCTCTCTCAGTTGTAATATCCCATTGTGGTTTATTTTACACATCTGTTGAGGCTGCCCTAAATCCTCCCTGGAACCTAACAAGGTCTGGATGAAAAATTTTAATAGAAACCCTCTGCTGGCTCTTCTTTCTTCTGCCTCTTTTCCAAACCACAGGGCTGCGTGGTGACTCCAAGTACCTTACTCCTGCAGCCTTGTCCCCGGCCTGCAGCATCTGAGGGTAGCCTGGGAGACTTTGGTAGTGATTATGGCTTGATGAACTCCACTGGCCTGAGAAGGCTCAGGACAGAGCATTTCTCATCTTAAGTAGTCAGAACTAAGTGCACAGCTCCTGCCAGGGCAATCAGGGAGTGGAGAGACACAGAGCGGAACAGCAGCCTTTACAGTCAGTGCACTGTGGGGCCAGCTCTCCTCCAAGCTGAGTGGAACCAGAGAGGGAACTGATGATAGGAAGAAAGGAGAATAGAGACAATCAAAAGGAGCAGGAAGGAAGAGGCATGGAAGGAAGAGAGGCAGAGAAGGACACTGGGCTGAATGAGGCAGGCTCTGAGCCAGATCGTACAGACCTGAAGGCCAACGGAGCTCCTCACTAACTGCTTAGCTTTGCACAATGGTCCATTTCCCACTCCAAGCCTCAGTCCCCATTTCCCCACCATACAATGGAATGACAATGCACCTGTCACAGGAAGGGCACTGCAGAATCAAAGAAGTGATGCTATTGAGCACCCAATATAGTCTCAGACATGTGTAAGCAGCTCAATGAACACTAAGGGTTGTGTTTGCCATGACCACACCCCAGCCTGTTGACTATCATTCAGGAGTTATGGACTATCATTCAGGAGTTATGCACAAAAGCAATTTTAAAAAATTTATTTTATAACTGGGTGTGGAGGTGCATGCCTTTAATCCCAGCACTTGGGAGGCAGGGGCTGGCGGATCTCTGTGAGTTCAAAGCCAGCCTTGTCTACATAGTGAGTTCCAGGACAACTGGAGCTACAGGGAGACCCTGTCTCAAAAAGACCAAAAAAATTTCCATTTTGTGTGTTTGAATGTTTTGCCTGCATATATGTGCATATACCACACGTGTGTGATGCACATGGAGGCCAGAAGAGGGCATCCGATGTCTTGGAACTGGAATTATAGAAGGTTGTTAACTGTCATGTGGGTACTAGGAACTGAGCCTGGGTCCTCCACAAAAGGAGTCAGTCCTCTTAACCGCTGAGCCATTTCTCCAGTCCCCATACAAGCATACTTTGTGTGTGTGCATGTGTCATACTCTTGGTCATATATGTGCACATGTGCATGCGAAAGCCAGAGGTCAACATCAGGTGCCTTTCTACGGGTGTGATTTACCTTATTTTCTGAGACAGGGTCTCTCACTAACTTGGAGTTTAACCATTTGTCTAGGCTAGTTGGCCAGTGAGACCCTGGGATCTGCCTGTCTCTTCCTCTCTAGTGCTGGGATTACAAGCATGCACCACAAAATGCTTTTTCACATGGGTTCTGGGGTTCAAACTCAGGTCCTCATGCCTGTGTAGCAAGCACTTTACTGACAGCCATCTCTCCTGGTAGAGACAAATTTTCTTGGATGGGGCAGGGGCTTTTGAAGCGAAGCAGAAGGTTAAGACAGAGAACAGTAAGGACAGCTTGGGGACAGGATTTGACAAGTGAATGAAGTTTATTTATGATATGGAGTTTCCAGATCCTGGCCCCAAATCAGTGCCATGGTTCAGGCCTTTTCCTTCCTCTCTCATTCATCACCTGAGCAGGTGATCATGGGGGGTGGGGGGTCACATGGGCAGGAGCTTGAGGCAGCTGGTCACATTGCATCTACAGTCAAGAAGCAGGTGGCAACGTCCATGCTCAACTCACTTTCTCCATTTTATACAGTCTAGGATTCCAGTCCAGGGAATGGTCCCACCCACTGTGAAGATGAGCCTTCCCACATCAATTAACAGAACCAACATCCAGTCCCCCATAGCATGCCTGTTATTGGGTCTATTACACCTACCAACCCCTAGGCCGTCCCTCCAGTGATGGAAAATACATTGATTCAGCCCTTTCCATACCTAGTGGCTTCTTGAATCTTCTATAAGTTATAGCATTGCCTCTGGCCTCTGCCTCTAGGTACCAGTAGCACATGCCCACTTTGAGCTGTCTCGATGTTGCCAAATGCCACGTGGGTGCAATGTCATCCCATCTTGAAACCTTCTGCTTCTGCTAATGTCACCATGCTCTCTCTGGCACAAGATCTGACAGATACTCCCAAGCCCAGCTTCTCAGCAGCATAAGACACTACTGGCCCTGTGGCTGTCTTGTACTACCTCTCCCCTTGTTGTGCAGTCAGCCACTCTCTTGGCTTGCTCCTCCTCTGGGGCCACTCTTTCCTGTGCTCCCTCTGGACTACAAACTGCTAAGGTCCCTTGATGCTGAGTTCTGGGCCCCATCCACCTCCACTCAGCCCCTTCTCCCTAGTGCTGCCCTCACAGACAGGCCCCCTGTTTGCCCATGCACACAAGTGACATCTCCACATCCCCGCTCCACTTACCAGACTCATGTGTCCACTAGTCTGCTGATATCACCATCCAGTAAGTCTAAGACCAGACTCACCATCTCTCACAAGCCAGTCTGCCTGCCTCCAAATCTCTGCCCCAGTCTCTACCCCTATCGCCTTCCTGTAGACTTGGAACCACACTGGCTTTCTGCCTGGGGCCCAGGTGCAACCCCCCTTCCTAACCAATGCCACATCCTCTACCCCATTAGTTCTGCAGGCTACAGCCAAAGTTGTCCTTTCAAAACATTAACAAGGGGTTGGAGATATGGCTCAGTGGATAGAGTGCTTTCTGCACAAGCATAAGGAACTGAGTTGGACCCCTAGCCCCAGGTAAAAGTCAGGCTCTGTGGCACACACTGTAATCCCAGTGCTGTGGAGGCAGAGCCAGGAAAGTCCCTGGGGCTTACTAGCCAGCCAGTCTAGCTGAGTTTTAGTAAGACTCTGCCTCAAAAAATAAGACAAGAAGCAATTGAGGAAGACACCTGACATTGACTTCTGGCCTCCACAAAAACACAGACACATGCACATACAGCAAAACAAACAAAAATTAATGTGGTCAGGTCACCCCTCCTTTATGTCTTAGTTGGAAACAATCTGGAAGCTTCTCACTGCCCTTCAAAGGTCCTCACTGGGCTCCACATGGTCAACTTCCATCCCTCCTCCACCTCCATGTCTGCTGCACTCCAGGCACTGGTGACCAGTTGCTCATGCTGACATGCTGTGCCCTTCCCTACCACAGGGCCTTTGTTCATGCTGTCCCACCCACCTGATGCCCCTCATTTATCTGCGTTTGGAGCTCATGCTTTCCCTTCAACCACAGCCCAGTGTCAGGAGACCTCCCCTCTTCTGGCCACACCAATTCCTCCGGCCCTTCGCTCTCTCCCCACCTCATATCTTGCCATCACCTGTCAGTAGTTTTAATTTTATCTCCTGCCCACACAAGAATTTCCATCTAATCTGGCCTGCCACTCTATCCCCAGGGCAGCCAGGGCCTGGCACCAAGGAGACATTTAAGAGGAAAAGCCTGGATGTGATGTACAATGGCCCTGGTGCCCACTAGCAGTCTTCCTCTATAATCCCTTGCCCTTCCACCCACCACTGTCCACCTCGCCTCCCACTAGCAGTCCTAGGAATGAATCCCTCTGTATGACTTTGAAAGCCTCTTGTCATCACTTTTGCATCCTGCCCACCCTTAATCTCTCAGATTCATCCACCTCTAGCACTTCAGTTCAAGCCATCAGCATCCTTGTCTGACATGAACCATCTCCCCAGCCTCCTCCCTGAGACCACTGCTTTCTGACCAGAGAAGCAAGTGACATATCCAACGTCTTTAGACAGTAAATAGCAAAGTCTACTGACATTATCAACACAGGCTCTGGGCACCATGAGCGCACCGCCAAGTCTCACAGTGTGATGTTCCCGAAGCCTACCATGCTCCACCTCTGGTGGTGAGGATCACTTGTACGTGCTTGTTCAATGCCCATCTGCCCATGAGACAGTCTGGTCCCCCAAAGCAGGGACCATGTTTGTTCTGTGGAGGGTCTTTGCTCCAGAACCTGGCCTAGGACCTGTCACAACCATTTTCTGAACAAAATATCATTCTGTGACCCCAACAACCCCAGCTACAAGTCTTCCAAAATATTGGAAGAGGGGTTGGCTGAGGTCTTTGTAAATACCACTGAACATATAGCCAAATGTATACCCACCCACATGCACATGCATACCCAAGGACCTGTGGAAAAGCTACCTTCAGTTCTGCCTGCTTACTACTCTGGTGGATTCCCTCAGCATGACCCTTGGACTCCCAGGGAAAAGACCACACAGCTGGGGCAAGGGACAGCAAGATCCATCAGCCACATGTCCACAGGTCATCATAGACAAGCTCTAGTGCAGGCATATGGCACCCCCTGCTGGTTTCCCTACATATCCCTTTTCAGTCTCCCAAGGAACTGTACAGAGGATACTCACCAGCCATGAGAAGAAGCCAGCTGACTTGTCCTGGGTGGAGATCTGCCCCTCATAGGGGCCAAAGATGTGGCCCTTGGGGACAACCTCATTTATGCACCGCACATCACTCTCTCCGCTGGCTTCCTTTACCACCTCCATGCCCTGTGGGATGGTGAGGGCTGCCCGATCTGGGATGCCCACGGGCACTGGCGTGTCAGACACAAACACAGGGGGACCGTGGTTTGGGCATTCGTCCACAAAGTACTCCTGGCAGGACTCGCAGACTGCAGAGATGTGAAGAAGAGAGAAAGCTCAGTAGGGGCAGGATGTAGGACCCCCATGGAAGCTGAGGAGATCATTGGGGGCCATGCTGAGGATGGCCTGGAACAGCATGTGGCTCAGACATCCCAGCCCTATCTCTACCCAGCTAGCTGTAGGCCCAGGGTCAGTAATATCAATAACCCATGATCTTCCCTGAGGGCTCAAAGGACATGCCTTCCAATGCTAAGGCTCTTGTCTCACATAAGAAAATGACTTTGGGGCCACAAGCCTGGGTTTGAATTGCAGTTACACATATATGCACCAAGCAACCTGTGACAGGCTACGAGAACCCTAGTGTCCTTGAGTAAGTGCTTATCACAGGTACTCTAGAACAAAGTTCTCAAGTCAGGGGCAGGTGGGGCATGGGGTAAAGAAAGCAGCCACCCTGAAACTCAACTCCACTTACACCAGAAGTCCACTTGCTGGAAGTTTTTGGTCACGATAAAGTCACGCTTTCCCTTCAGTTTCTTGGGTTCAACTTCCATGGATGAGGGCTCTGGTCTCCTAGAGCTGGCCAGGTCAGGGACCCGCAAAGAAAGCAAAGAAGTCATCAGAGAAACAAGCCAGGAAGAAGATGGGCTGAAGACCTGGCCAAGAGGCAGAGGGAGGGTGAGGGTGGACAGACAACGCCAGCAAGCCTGCTGTTCGCTGAGGGGGTGGTGGAGCATGTGAAGTTCTGAGACTTGGGTCCAGAGGGACTCTGCCCCAAGCTCACTAGTGCCTGCTCACTTCTGATCCTGGGAAGGTGAGAATGTCTCCCTGGATCCCCAACCAATCCAGCCCAGTCAGACCCCTCCCCTCCTCCCCCCATCCGCACTCAAGGGCCTCACCAGGGCTGGCCATACTCCTGGTCCTGGAGTGGTGAGCAGACCTCTGTCTTCACTACTGTCACCATGTCCCCTACAGTCGCCTTGGTGTGGGCCAGACACTCCTTCATGTTCTCAGTCATTCTGTCCTGGGGACAGGCAAAGGAGGCCAAACCAACACAGGAAGAGGATCAAAGAGACAGGGGAAGAGGGGTGAGTGGTAGGGAGGGCCAGCAAGGGTCCCTAGGAGTCTGGTTACCCTCCCTGCCATCCCTAGAGGAAGCCTTGAGAACACGGACAACAAAAACAGCTGTAGCCTGGCCAAGAGGAAATGCCATTTCTATCCCCGGCTGGTCCTGGGGACGACTGGAGCCACCAGCCCCATGGGGTCAGAGCCCAGGGGCAGCTCAGGCCAGGAGGCAGGCCTGGGAAGCACAGCCTGGACCCGAAGACCAAAGGCCATGAAGAACATCCCCACCCACCCCTGGCCTGGCAAACTCTGCCATGGCGGGAACCAGGGAGGGAACCACACAAGTCCAGCTGATCCCTAGGGAGTAGACAGACGAAAGGGGCTCTGGCTGGCCGAGGCCCTGAGTGAGAGGAGCTGCTGGAAGGAATCAGTCAGGCCGCTTGGCCAGCTAACAGTAGGTAAGGGCGGGGTTGGGGAGCTGGTGTGTACCAGCCTGGGCAGCCCTGCCTTCAAGCCCACCCCTCTGGGGGGAGGGGGAGCAGGGAGTGTCTCCAGAGCATGCTTACCGCCCTCACCACCGAGCTGGGCTGCAGCAGCCCCTCCCAGGGCACCCCACGGTGCTCATGCCAGACTCAGGGGACCCTCTTCTCCAGTAGGTCCCAGGCGGTGCAGCAGCTCGGCCTAGGGACCGCGCTGGGCCCCGGGACTGGGCCAGCAGAGTGTGTGTGTGTGACTCACTCTCCGGGGCCCCCGCTGGCCACACCCCTGCTCCTCGGCTAACCAGCCCCTTGCTCCCCACCGGGGGCCCCAAAGCCGGCAGCGGCAGGAGGGGGTGGGAGAGCTGCACGGCCTTGCCCCTCCTGCGTGCCGGGGGCGCGGAGGGCGCGCGCAGGGGACCGCAAGGGACCGGCCGCCCCGCCCCCCCCCAGCCGGGGGGTTTGGGGGGGCGCCGATCGGCTGCGCGAGGCCCGCGGGGAAAGTGTGAGCGAGGGCAGCGGCCCGGTGATCACGCACCTTCCCGGGCCCGCCCCGCAGCCCGGCATTCCTTGCGGGGGCATGTGGCTTCTTGCCGGCCCCGGGGGCACGCAGTTGGCTGGCAGCCGGGAAGGACGCGCAGGACGCGCAGGGCGGGAGGGGGGCAGCCCGGGACACAGCCCCGAGTCCCTCAGCCGGCTCAGCTGTAACACCCACCTCTGCCCCGCCGCAGCCGGCGCCCTGCGCCACCTGCACTGCCGCGGGAGCCAGTGCCTGCCTTGCCCCACCTCCAACCCGAGGTGATGGTTCCCCAGCCTCCAGGCAGGAGCCTGGGGCCCAAGGTCACGCAGGCTGACCGTGGTTGCAGCTTGACACACACGCAGTACACCCCGAAGCAGAAAAGGCCTAATGGCTGTCTGGGCTCTGGGGAACCGAGTTCAAGTCCCTCTGATTCGCTGTCCATCCCTGGGCAGGTGTTAGGGGCTGAACATTCGCCCTTCACACACACCAGGTCATGTTTAAATCCTAAATCCCAAAGGGACTATTCGGAGAGGTGGCAAACACTGAACAAAGTCTTAAGGGTCAGGTGCCCTTATAAGAAGAAGAGGCATGGGGGATACAACTAGAAGGTACAGTCTGCAAGGTAGAGCCCTCACCTGGGTGGATATGAATAGTTGATGCCTTGACCTTGGCAGCCTCCAGAAGTAGGAGGCCAAAGCTACGAGGTCCTTCTGTGGTACCTGACTATTGCTGCCAAGCTAACAAGAGTTCTGTGTAACTCCTCTGCACTCCCACGTCTTTTATTATTTATTGATTGACTGATTTTATGTGTAGGGGGCTCAGTCTCCACATGTGTGGAGGTCAGAAGACAATTTTCTGAAACCAGTTCTCTACTTCCACCAAAATGTGGCTAGTGGAAGATTCCATCAGATGTGGTTGGTGACAGACAGGCAAAGATGAGTGGAGGGTTTGGGGGAGGTTACAATCTCAAGGAAGACAGATGATCAGGAAGATGGAGCCAGGCGACCCCAGCTATGCAGCTTACACTCCTCTCTCCTAAACTGGATTTCTCTTTTTAGCCAATCACTGGCAAACTGGTGCTTTCTGAGAGCACACAGCCTAGGTAGGATGCACTTGCACAGCTTCCCTGCTCTGGTCCCTGTGTGCACCACCAGTCACAAGCTTTAGGAACTTACTGTATCCCTACCCATCTCCTCACTGTCCCTTCCCCCAGCAATGCATCTGCTAGCCCAAGTCACACTTGCCAGCAGCTACTTCATATATATATGATGAATGGCTTTTTCCCAGCTTAGGATGGTAAACTCCCTGAGGGCAGGACACTTGGCTTTACCAGGCAATATGGCTTGCCATTGAATTCCTAGCCCCTGTAATGGTGCCAGGCACCAGGGCAAGGCTAGGAAATGATGCATGAGGGCTTGAAGTTGAAGAGGGCCTTCACTCTCAAGGGGTCTGTACAACCATGACTGACCTATGGGAATCAGAGCAGACCTCTTTCAACTTTGTACCCTAAGCACCTGGCTTGTCTCACCCAAGTCTCAGCCTCGCCCCATACACAGCAGAGTTCTCAACATCTGCCAACTGAATTAATCACGGGCAGACCCACATCAAAATGTACTGTCCCTCTCCAATGGGTCCTGCTGGCCTCATAAACACACTCAACTTCACAAGAGACCTGGGAGGAAAGACAATGTGGGTAAGTTATGTTTGACTCTCTTCCACAGATCTAGCCAGTCAAGGTGGGTGGCAAGAAAGGCCAGGCAAGGCTAGCATCGAGGGGCAAGTGCAATGCAGGGTGGCTGGAATCAGATTCGTGAGGGCAGGAGCCTGAGTCTCACAAGGGAGTCCTAAAGTATGAGCTATGAGACAGTCACTGTGACACTCTAGTGGGCATACCCAACCCTCAGTCCTCAGGCCACATGCACCCAGAGACTGCTATGAACGCTGCCCCAAATCGTAAACCCACTTAAAACATTTTGAGGTGTTTTTTTTTTGTTGTTGATTTTATTTGTGGTGTGTGTGTGTGTATGTGTGTGTGTGTGTGTGTATGTGTGTGTGTGTGTGTGTATGTGTGTGTGTGTGTGTGTATGTGTGTGTGTGTGTGTGTGTATGTGTGTGTGTGTGTCTGTGTGTGTCTATGTATATATGTGTATGTGTGTCTGAATATTATATGAGTGCAGGCCAGAAGAGGTTGTGGGATCCACTGAAGCTGGAGTGACAGGCAGTTGCTAGCCACCCAACATGGGTGCTGGGAACTGAACTCAGGTCCTCTGCAAGATCAGCAAGCCTTCTTAACCACTGAACCATCTCTCCCAGGGCCTGTCTTTTTTTTTTTTTAAACTTGATTTTCAAGGTTCTAGAGTGTGAACTTTGTAGATGACTCCATAAGTAGTGATGTCAAAAGGTGGTTGCATGCTTCCTAGGCCTTAAGGGGTCTTCACTGGTAAGACAGGAAGAGTCAATCATAGTCATCAGGATATCCCCCAAGGAATAAATGGGATGATGGCTGAGGGAGGCTGTGGAAAGAGCCAAGTACCACCACATTATGAGATCTGGTCATATGGTGCTGGCTGCCAAGAGACAAGGGCAGGGGAGGGAAAAAGACACAGAGGCCAGGACTAAGGACAAGAGGCACGATGATATTCCAAGTCAAAGGGTTTCCAGCTAGCACCTCTACTTCCCAGTAGAGAGGCTGTGACCTCTGCTTGCCTGCAGTATTTCACACTTTCAGGTTTTCTAACAGAAACACACCCAGGCTGAGTATCCCCCATGCAAAATGCTTGGGATCAGAAGCATTTCAGATGTGGGAGTGTTTCAGACTTTGGAATGCTAGGTAGCATACCTATTACCAAGTGAGCACCCCAAATCTTTAGCTGCAAAATGCTCCAAGACTCAAATGTTTGTTGAGTGTCATGTCAGTGCTAGAAAAGGTTCAGATTTCTAATTAGTTCAGATTTGAGATTCTCAGATTAGAAATACTTAACTTGTACTAAATAGGGCAGTTAAGAAACAACTTGTGTGTGTCATAAACCTCAGCCTCTGGGTGTTAGAGATGACAAACATGTCCTGTGTCTGCCATGCTTACCCATGTGGCACCCAAGAGATACCAATTAGACCAAGAATCTGTTGCAAGATAGTAAATGATGGAGCTTCCATGCAGTTCTGAGCTTCCTGGTAAAAAAAGGAAAAAGGGTGTTCCTGTTTTCATTATCTGGCACAGCCATATATTGACTATAAGCACAAGCAAATCCTCTCCATTCTTCGAAGAGCCCAACTGCCTGGAGTGAACCTCACTTGCAGGACAGCTGTGCATCACAACCCTGAAGTGAACCACAGTCACCTCTATTTTGAAATAGACTGGATTGAAGGCTTAGAGGGGTAGGGAAGCAGGATGGGATGTTACCAAATGAACCCCCCCACCACCACCAGGGAGAGAGAACACTAGCTGATAACCTTGGCCATATCCATTGTCTCAGTCTGGACTGGCATAGGAAGGCACAGGCCAGATGAAATGGCAACAGTCTCTTCTGCCTACTGCTCTGGCCTCCTCGACCAGAGGCTTGGGGCAGCAGAGGGCAACCTCATGGTGTGCTCCAGGCTGCTGGCACAGCTCCCTCCAGACTGGCTCCTCAGAGTCTGCACTAACAGAGATTAAGCCTGGTACGACCTCAGCAATGAGATGCAAACCCAAGAGGAGGGGTAGAGAGATGCCCAGCGGCCTGCAGCTCTGTTTTCACCCTTGGCAGAGTGCCAAGATCCCAGAATGCCAAGCAGCCCGGGGGCCAGTGCTCCAGGGCTGTACCCACTTGGCTTCCTTCAAGCCTGGCATTACAAGAATCTGCAAGTCTGTTTGGTGCCCACCCCACATCTTCTGATGTCCCCTTGGATAGCAAAAGGGACACAAGGTCAGGGGCCTAGTCATACATAGACCTGGACTGGGAATCCCAAGCCTTAGGTCTCCATCCTGTTGTGGCATAAGCTGAGAACATTTCTGCTTGCTCTAATCCTCAGTTTCCCCTTCCTAAGATCCAACTAAGGGGCTTCACTAGGTAGCATACCTGGACTGGTACCTGTGATATGCCCCAAGTTGGCCTTAAACTGGTGGCAATCCTCCCACTTCAGTCTTCCAAGTGCTGGCACATACCATCACATTGGCCAACTAATGGTGGCCAACAGTAAGCCACAGGGGTGGGGATGGGGACATCTTGGAATTATTAAAGGGAATAACTGAATTTAAAGATTTTTTTATATTTATCTTTATGTGTATGTGTGTTTGTGTATGGGTATACGCACATGAATAGAGTTGCCTGTTAAGCCAAGAGGGTACTGGATCCCATGGTGCTAGAGTTACATGTGGTTGTGAGCTGCCTGATGTGGGTACTGGAAATCAAACTCTGGTGCTCTGCAAGAGCAGCAAGCACTCTTAACCACTGAGCTGTCTCTCTAGCCCCCAAGCATTTGAATTTATATACTTAGCAAGCACTATCAATAGGAAAAATAAACTACATTCCTTGAACTTACATGTAAGATAGGCTTGCAAAAGCAGGTAGATACTTCTATGATATACAAAAGACATGTGTTGGTGCATGCCTGTAGTCCCAGCACTTGGAAGGCAGAGGCATGTGGATCTCTGTGAGTTCAAGGCCAGCCTGGTTTACATAGTGAGTTCCAGGACAGCTGGGGCTACAGGGAGACCCTGTGTCAAAAAGACAAAAGAAAAAAAAAAGACAAATCTTTTGTCTATCTCCTTGTTCTTTTAAACTAGAGTCTGGCTATGTAGTGCAGGCTAACCTCCAACTCATGATCCTCCTGCCTTGGCCTTTTAAGTGCTAAGATTACAAACATACATCATCATAAGATAAATTTATTAAAAGTTGTTACCTGAATTTATAAAAGCCATACACCAATATATATTTTGTGTCTGATGCCATCACAGCCACACCTAGGCTGTGTAACTGACAGATAACTATTTCCTCATTTGTGGAGTAGGACTGATTATCAAATATTTCTTTTTTAAAATCTTTTATTTTTATTTAATGCATATGAGTGTATTGCCTGCATGTGTGTAAGTGCACCCATATTGTGCACTGCCCACAGAGATCAGAAGGTGGCACTGGATTCCCTTGGAAGTGGAGTTACAGGCGGTTCTTAGCCACCACATGGGTGCTGGAAATTGAACCGGGATTCTCTGCAAGAGCCATTAGTGCTCTTAACCACTGAGCTGTCTCTCCATCCTCCATGTCAGTGTTATTTAAAAGTATCTTTATATGAAACTGTGTATTTTAATAATGAAATGGAGATCTTTTTAAAGGTTAAAACATCATTTAATTTATGTCTTACAGGGTTTATACTGAGTACAATATTGTATAACTGTAATAATTCAACTGTAAACCTAAAAATTTACAGCCAAATTTGAAAGAGATGCATCCTACCTCAGGAAAACGTTATTGAATATGTCAATTGTGTTGTAATGATATGCTTCTTCTAAGTATGTTGTTATTAAATAAATCATTTTTAAAAATTTTTTAAAAAAAAGTATCTTAAACTGGGTAACACTAGCTACTTAGGAGGTTCATAGGAAGGTCATGAGTTCTGGGCAACCTGGGTGACATAATGAGATTTTGTCTCAAAAAAAAGTATACTTGACATCAAAGGAGGTTGCTGAAAGTTTTCTGATGTTAAAAGATAGGGTTGGGCTGAGGTTGGTTATAGATCAGAGGTAGAATATTTGCCTCATATGTATGAGATCCTAGGTTGGATTCCTAATACTGTGGAGGACGGGCATGGCAGTTATTACCCCCAATAGATAGACACTTCTCACCAATCTATACTTTAATGATGGCCACCTTAATAGAAAAACCATGAATCATGTGTAAAAGAATAGAGAAATGGCTAAAATGCACTATGAACAAACTGTAAAACATATTAATACTTGGGGTTGGGTGTCAAGGATGACAAGCATATCTCTTCCATGCACCAACCATGCATGGGAGAGCATGGGAGACATATGCTTGGTGTTGATTAGACATCACTAATCAACCACTGTTCTCTTCCTTTCTTGGCCTGAACTTGGGCTCTGCATCAGAATCTTTGTCAGTGCCAGGCAGCCCCTTCCAGTAGAACATCACTATTAAGCCAACCAAACTTTAAAATCTCAATGATACTGAGAAGTGGCAAGGGCACAGAGAAATGGATACCAGGGACACTATGGGCTGGAGTATGATTTAGGACAGTGTTTCCAGGGGGCAATTTAGCAACCATTACCCAAAGGCCAGTTCTCTGCAGGAGCAATCTCCAATCCAGAAATCCATTCTTGGGATGCAATCAAGCGTGAGCAAGCATGTGCCTGCAAAGCTGTCCCCTGGATGTGAGCCTTGGTGGCAGAAATTGGGAAGTGATTGAAACCTCCAAAACAGGAAAGAGGTGAAACCGGGCGCACAGGGTGAAACATGGGATGGTAATTTGCAATGCTAGTAAATGGTTACTGACATAAGAACACACGCTGATGTGGGAAATAAAAACAAAAGTTCTTACTAAGCGGAAAAGTCACTCTGAAAAGGCTACACATTGTATGATTGCAAGTCTGTGACAGCATCGAAAAGGAAAAGTGTGGAGACTGTAATAGGGAGGAAGGGATGAGCTGGCACAGAACTTTCTGTGAAAATTCTGACACAGGAATTGGATACGTTTGCATCCAGTCACCCATTGGTTCAAACAGAGCTTAATTTTGTTTAAATGAGAGCTATGAAAAGATAGACACAGAGAAACCCCATTTGAAGTTCTGAATAAGACAGAGATTTGACCACATCATGGGGGGGGAAGAGGAAGAAGAAGAAAAGGAAGAAGAGGAAGAAGAGGAGGAGGAGAGGAAGAAGAGAGAGGGAGGAAGAAGGAGGAGGAAGAAGCCTTTAAAGGAATTCTTTCAACGGTCCTTCAACCTTCACCATTTGTCAGTAGATGCTGAGATCAAACCAGTGCCAGGGCAGAAAGAGGGATCCAAGCTAGCTCTGAGTACTGGTTATAAAGTGGCACTTGGCACACCTTGATAGATGAGGGACTCCACTGATGGCAGAGTGAGGCCTGGTATCACCACCACAAAGCATCTCTGGCTTTATTTTCTTTATGACATGCTTTGAAAGACTTGCCAATAAAAGGCCTGCCTGCATCCTCCCTCTCACTCCTCCTTCCTTCCTTCACACACACACACACACACACACACACACACACACACACAGAGGCTGCCAATCAATTTAACACACTGGCTAGCCATATAGCATTCTTCTAATCAAAGGCAAAAGACAGTGTGCATTCTTGCCTCCTCTTGGTACACTACATGATGCTCTCTATGGCTCACTATGGCTATTTGTTTTTGAGACAGAGTCTGGCTATATAACTCAGGCTAGCCCTGAACTCTCAATCTTCCTGTCTCAGCCTCCTAAAAACTAAGATCACAAAGCACATGCCACTGTACTCAGCTTCACTAAGCATCTTTATATTTTTATCTATAAATAAAGACACTTGCTAGATAGAATACTGTGCAGAAATGAGGCTTAAACCAACTAAAGACACAGGTACATTCTGGTTGAATCATAATGTTGATAAGAGCAACTAGTCACCAGAGAGAGAATATTCTATGATTTATATAAAGTTAAGAAACTAGATAACGGGACAACTAAGGTGTGAGAGGCTGGTGGTGCTGTTTGGGAAAGTTGTGGAACATTTGTGACCTGGCCCAGATGGCAGAGGAGAGCCTTGGGCTTGGGTCTTATGAGTTCCCACTGAGCTCTCTCTACAACCTGGCCAGCCACTGAAGTATGAACATACCACCAACTCCAGCTGCCACAGACAGCACTCCAGACATGTCTTCCCAGTCATGGTGGGTTGTTTTCCCTGAACCAGAAGCCAAAATCAATCCTTCCTCCCTTAAATTGTTTCTGTCAAGTACATGGTCACAGCAACAAAACAGAGGTCAAGTTCAGGGCTATTCTTGGGAATAACAGGAATAGGCAGGAAAGGGCATTATAGGGAGCTGGTATCAGGTTTGATTTCTGGGTGCTGGTTCCATGGGCCTGTTGTTTGTGAAAATATCTTGGGTCACGCTTTTGTAAGATGTGCATTTTTCTGAATGCACATATATTAATCCAAACAAAGGGAAGATATCTGCAGGGGCCCCAAAGACTAGGAACTCCACATCTAGCCCCTAACCTGCAGCTGAGGGAACTGGGCTCTCTGGCCAGTGGCGGTTCCCAAAGCAGATCCAGTTACATGAGTGCAGCACAGCTGGTTGGGGCTGGTGGAACACTGTGGACCCTCCATGGTGGTCCCTTCTGCAGGACTTTAAAAATGTAGTGTGTATATCCCATTGCTGGTGAGACTTGGAGAAGTGGAGACTGGAAGCAGCCGTGAACAGATTCACAAGTCACAGAAGTGGTGGAAAGTGGCACCATTTTTTGTGGGTTTGCTTCCTGCCGTGGACTCTGCTGGTTTGAGCTCAGGTACCAAATTTCCCTTTAGGAGCAGGCCAGCCTATGCTGGGCTCCAGGAGTAAAGTCAGCCCAAAGTCAACCAATGGTGCCACCCCACTGCCTCCCCAGTGGCTGCACAGGGAACCTGGCCTTTAAAGAACCTGATGACACTTGACAGTCCCACCCAGGTCCACACCTGACCTACTTTGGCACAAAAGAAGGGAAAGGCGTTTATTCTGTGATTTCAGTAAGAAAGCCTTCAGCCACTGTTGCCAAGGGAGCCAAGGCCTGCGGAGGATTTGGCAGGGTGCACCCAGTCATCAGGGCAGAGGGACAGAGGTTACAAGAAACATGTCTGACCAGGTCTTGTCCCTGGTCAGAGCACCTAGGACTATCTCTAGCAACAGGAGTCTCTCCTGTTATTCTTAAGGAGCCCTTCAGACAGCACCTAATAAGGTGACTTAGCATAGAGACTCCAGACAGCTCAGGATGGAGTTGGTCTCCAGAAAGATCAAGTCATTAGAAGGCTAGAGCTTTCGGCCCCACCCACCAGCCTCTGGAGAAGGGAGCAGGGGCTGGTGGTTAAACCTTATAAAATCCCACTAACAGGGCTGGAGGTGGGATTCAACGACAGAGTGCCTGCCTAGCATGCACAATGCCCTGGGTCCCAACCCCAGAGCCAAAAAGTCAAAATCAAGATTAAAACAAACAAAAAAACTGGGCCAGGGAAATGGTTCAAAATTAAACAAAAAAACTAGGCTAGGGAAATGGTTCAGTGGATAAAGTGCTTGCTCTGAAAGCATGAGGAAGTGAGTTCAGATCCCAGGATCAAATAAAAGCTAGGCATGGTGTCACAAGCCTATAACCTCAGCATTGAGAAACGGTCGAGGAGGGGGCAGGTGGATCCTGGGGGCTTGCTGGCCAGCCAGTCTAGCTGAAATGGCAAACTTCCAATTTAGTGAGAGGCCCTGTCTCAAAAGACAAGGTAGACAGTGACAGAGGAAGTTTCTGCAAGTGAACCTCTGGCCTCCACAAGCACAAACACAGGTAGGTACACACACACACACACACACACACACACACACACACACACACGCTTAAGAAAGCACCTGTGAACAAGATTCAGGGCCTGTCAGTTCAGTGAGCAGGCTGAGATTCACTAATGGAGGAATGCTCCTTCATTATGGCACCTTAGCTCCATGTCCCTTCCCCACACCCTGTCCTATACAGCTCTTCCGCCTGGCAGTTCCTGGGTTGGGCCCTTAAATAAGCTAGGAATGGTGCAAAGGCATTTTCCTGAGTTCTGTGAGTCACCCAGTGAATGATGGGGGAACCTGTGATCCATGACAGTTAGAAGCACAGACCCCTGGGGTTCTGGGGTGAAGTCAGCAGTGGCCATCCCCTGGGACTGAGCCCTTGCCTTGTGGGTTCTGTGCTGAGTCTGGGAAGTCAATGTGGGAGATAAACTGCCTTGTAGGACACAGTTGGGGCTGGAGGATTAGAGAACTGACTGGGGCTGGACACACTTGAGAGGGAACCCCAGTGGACAAGGCTGGAGTGCTACAGTGGACAGGTGGTGGAGTCGGCCTGCCTCTGTACTTCCTGAAACCCTGATTTAATCCCTCAAGCCTGTCTGGATGGGGTTTCTGTTCTGAGCATTCATCTGCCATCCTCATCTAGACCTGCCCCACTCAATGAACACGCAGGCCCTGCTTGCTAGGCCTGTTCCTGCTGACCCTCCCCTCAACGACCAGGCCTGGTCTTGCTCACCCTCACCATGGCCAGGCCTGTTCCTGCTTTCCCGCCTCTTCTCCAGGTCTGTTCCTGCTGGCTACTCACTTCTCCAGGCCTGCTCCTGCTGAGTCCCTCCCCACCGATGGCCAAGCCTGTTCCTGCTGGCTCTCCCCATAGCCAGGCCTGCTCTTTCTAGTTCCCCCTTTCACCAGGCCTGCTCCTGCTGACCTCCTTTCTCCAGGCCTACTTCTGCCGGCTCCCCCCATGGCCAGGCCTGTTCCTGCTGGCTCCCCCATCACTGGGCATGCTCCTAAGGGCTCTAGCACTCCACTTGGGCCTTCTAAGCCATTTCCTGCTCTGGGAGTAAGCACTGGGCCCTCAATGTAGAGGGACTTTGTACTGGGGACCTTTAAAAAATGCATATAAGGGGCTGGAGAGATGGCTCAGCAGTTAAGAGCACTGACAGCTCTTGCAGAGGACTTGGGTTCGATTCCCAGCACCCACATGGCAGCTATGAACCATCCTTGGCTCCAGTTCCAGGGGAATCCAACGCCTCTTCTGACAGGATGCACAGCATGGGTGCACTTACATACATGCAGGCAATACACTCATACACATAAAATAAAAATTATATGAAAAGTGCATATAAGCCAGGTGTGGCACATTACCCTTGCAATCCCAGCATTGGGAGGTTCATGGGTTCAAGGACAGCCTAGGCTACATAGTGAGACCTGGCTTTACCCAAAATAAAAAATGAAAAAAATTGCATATAATCTTCAATTCCATCATTTCTAGAAATTTCTCAGAGCCATCTGCTGTAGATGCAGCATTGTCTGAAGCAGCCCATCTGGGGTTGGTAAACTCGATGACAGCACAACCAGGCATCAGGCAGCTGGCCCAAAGAAGGAAGCCCCTGACCCCAGCCACCAGGCTCTCTCTCCTGAGGGCTACAAAGCAGATGGGCTCTCTCCACCCCCCTGCCCCATAGTAGGGTGAACCTGCTACAGGTAAATCAAAGGACCCTCTCTTTACACCTTGCAGAGGAGGTCACTGTCCTCGCTCTCTGAGACCTCATCTCTCAGGGCTCCCCACCAACCCTAGTACTGTCCCACAGGCTACTGGCCTGCCTCTAGCATAAGACTTTGTATCAGCTGTTGCCTCTGTCTGAGGTGCTCTTTACCACAGAGAATGGCTAGTCCCATCCTCCAGGCTTTCACTCAATGTCACAATCCCAGGGAACCCTATATTAAACTGTACCCCTTACCCTTTCTCTCCCTCCTGTTGTACTCTGTCCAGACCACACATCACCAATTAACTTTTATAGTACGTATTTATAATATTGACCCCGGTCTCCCAATTAGACTTCAGGACTACTGTGTCCCTGCAGCCAGAATAGGGCCTGGACACACAACAGACACTCAGATGCACGACTTTCTGAGTGGTGACAGCAGGATCAGGGTGAGGGACACAATGGTTGGTCTGAGAGGCATACACCAGGCTGCTGAAGAACAGCATCCTCTAGCTGTATCACTTGCTGTGTGACTCCAGGGAGTATCTGAACCTCTCTGGGCCTGCAGATATGAACAGCACCTACTTGGCAAGACTGTTATTTAAAAATGCACTATATGTGGGGCCAGCAAGATGACTCTGCACATAAAGGTGCCTGAGCACCCACATTTAATCCCCAGGCCCCACACTGTGGAAGAAGAGCACTGACAGGACTGCAGAGATAGCTTAGTGGTATGTTTACCTAGCATGTGCAAGGCCTTAGGTTCCATCCCCAGCACAAGCAATCAATCAGATAAAAAGGACATACATATTTAGATGTGTGTCACAGTAGCTCTGGCCAACAAGAGTTGCCAGTGGCTGCTCACAGATTGAGGCCAGAGGGAGAGGAGCTCCTCACTGCATTTGAGGCCAGGTGCCTGGATCTTCAATTTAAAATATACACTAGGGTCACTGAGATGGTTCAGCACATAATAGGGCTTGCTATACAAGTCTGCCAACCTGAGTTCAATTCCCAGAACCGACTCAAAGGTAGAGGAACAGATTCCACAAAACTGTCTTTCGTGCTCCACTCCTACGCCTTGGGACATACACACACACACACACACACACACACACACACACACACACACTCTGCATACTCACATAATAACAAATATATGAATAAAAAATAATTTAAAAAAATAAAATAAAATGTAAAATATACTAGCAATGCCTAACTAGGAATTTTTAACAGAAGTTGGGTACATGGATATTTCTTAGTCGTTCTTTTTTACATAATGAAACATAAAAAATACTTATTGGTACTAAGAGTTTTTAAAATGAGTCCCAGGCTTTCCCTCCCCCATGACTGCCCCAGATGCCAGCAATAAAGAGGGCAGGGGCAGAAGGAGGGGTTTTCCCCAACCACCCTGCAGAGCACAGCACTGAAGTTCAAACAATTCCCTGAGGTTCATGGGCTCCATAATCCTAAGGAGTGGGCCAGCTAGAGCCCAGGAAAGGCTGCAGAGCAACGGAGACAGGGTGCAAAGAACAAGAGGTATTGGTTGGGCCTGGGGCCCAAAGAAGTGGCAGTCACAGACAGCAAAGCAGGAAGGTGGGTAGGCCAGGACGGACCCAGGCCTGGATACAGGGCTTCCCTAGAGGATAATCAGAGGCATCTCACACAGACCACTGACTTGCCTGTGCTGTCCTCTAGTCTCACCAGCTCTTTACCCCACATTACTAATGAGCAAGTTACCAGTAGGTCAAGTGTGGGGCCTTCATGGAGGTAGCCCAAGACTGGAACCTCAACTAACAGCAGATATTCACATCTCCTTGCCTTCTGCACACTGTTCTTCCGCAGTCTCTTTCCACCTGCCCCTGCTGTTCCCACTGGCTCTATATCTAAAATCTTGGAATAAAAAGAATCTGCGGGGTTTCCTCATTTCCCAAGGACCGGTCCATGGCTCACAGTGTTGTCACCACACAGACCTTGTTGGAAAAGCAGAAGCCCAGGCTCCACCCCTGACCTCCTGAGCCAGAGTCTATTTAGTGTGACTACTTGGGTCTAAATGGTCAGGAGCTTGAAGCCACAGGGGGTGTCCCCAAGCTGAGGGGATCCTTTGACTACAGAAAGCTGAGGACATCGTCTTAGGCAGCACATGACTCCACCTTCAGATAAGGTGTGAGCAAGTGCATGTTTGACAGATAAGCAGGGAGAACCTGAGTGAGCCCTGAGCACCTGTACACATCTCTCCAGGCATCTCTGACTGCAAGGCCGCCCCATCTTCTGACCCTCAAACCATTTTTCCTACTGGTCACATAACTAATTAGGTAGGTCAAGGTGACTATGAGCATTGTACCTGCTGCTTCCTGGAGAAGGGCCTGGGTTTCTTCCATGTTCACTACTAAAGTTGCTGAGCCCTCAGCCCTGGTTTCTTCCCCTAATCAGCAATTCACTGTGTGCAGACTCACTGATGGGTCCCATCACATCCCCCCATGGAACCTGGGAGCAGGGTCACAAGTGGTGACCTTACTGTGTGCTGGGCTTCTGGTTACAAATTGATGTGCTGGGTCTTTGAGTGTTTGCTGCTTTACTGCTGACACCATGAGCCTGGAATTCTTTCATGGCTGTGTGTGTGTGTGTGTGTGTGTGTGTGTGTGTGTGTGTGTGTGTGTGTGTGTGTGTGTGTGTGTCCAAGTATGAAGAACTGGTTAAGCACTTTTCTGTGTACTGGTATAAGTGCTCAAACACAGACACATGTACTGACTGAGACCCTGGTTTGGAGGAATACAGAGGTGGCCTGGCCTTTCTTGAGCACCCACTGTATACATAATTACTTCTTCAGTCCTCCTTGTATCCAGCAGGGTGGATCATCATCCCCTTCCTACAGGTTATAAGATCAGAGCTCTCCCTGCAGGTCCATCTCAAAAAGATGACAAGCAGTATAGGGGCTAAAGTGATGGAGACAGAGGGAGCTGACTATGGGAGTGGTTGCCTGAGTGCACAGTCCAGTCCATGAAACTCTGTCAGGAGAGGCCTTGTTCCCAGGCCTCCAGAAAGGAGGTGGGAGAGGTTCAGATATGCCAATGCCCTGACTAGGCATCTTCCACACTCCGTGGAGGGCATTCATTCATTCCCTCTCAACCTGTGTTCCTGTGGTATCAGTACTCAATGCCAGCACTGTCCTAGGTGCTAGGAATCCAATGAACAAGATCCCCGCTTTTCTGGGCCTGTAGCCTGGATACAAGGTGTATGTGTTTGCCTACTCCTGTCCCCTCTCCTGTCTGGCACCAAGTGTCCTGGGGACAGGTGGATGTATGAATGAAGATCAGCCAATCAGATCCTGGATCCACAGCTGGCCACAGTGATTGTGCAGGGAGGGGCAGAAGCCCAGCCAATGGATGAGCTACAGTTTGGGCTTCACAGGAATCCACTGGGAAGAGAAGAACCCAGCCACTGCAGGGGCTACAGAAAGAAAAGGACAGGTATGGAGGCTTGTGGCCAGGTTCTGTGCCACTCCCCCAGCAGCTGCCTGTGAATGGAGCCAGAAGTCAGAGTAGGCTGATCCTGCAGGCTGTGTTTGAGCCCCTATATCCTAGGATGACTGAAACTCCCAAGACCCTCCTAGACCTCGTGCTGAGCCCATGAATTGCATCTTTGCATAATCTTGCTTGGCTGAGTTTCTGGCAGGTTGTATTTCTGATGCCCACAACCGCCTTTGCTTTTCAGATGGAAAAGGGAGGCTCAGAGGGGTCAAGTGTCTTGAACAAAGCTTCACAGCAAACTAGTACAAAGCATGGCAGTCCAGCAGGGCAAGTGACAAACTGCAACGGGAGGGGAAGGGTCCTCCACAGAGTAGAGGGGCTTCCTGGGAGGACCCAGCAGGTAATTCCAACAGAACCTGCCCCGCCCACCCTGAGATAACTGTGGAAGTAGGCCTATCACCCACCCTTGTGTGTTCCCTGCCAGGGTATCTAAGCTACTGACCTGTGGGAAGTTATGAGACATCCTTGTCCTGAGGACCAGTCCCAGATGGAGTTGGGGCTGTTCCACGAACTGCCCTACCTGATCTGTCTCCCCTTCTATTGCTCCCCCAAAGTCCTGCACCCCGCAGACTTGAGGTGAAGAGGGGCAAAGGTATGTGCTGGAAGCTTCTAGGACTGGCTGGCCAGCAGCCCTGGAGACCCACCCCAGCCATGCAGGAGAAGCAAGGAGGCAGGGCCAAGACAGCAGATCCCTGCAAGAGGTGGCTCCTGTAGAAGCTAGGAAGGCAGACTCCTGGATGTGATCATTATGGGATAGATTGGGGAAGCCACGCATTTTCCCTCCAGATGAAAACAATGTAAGTCATGCTGTGCTGCTGTGAGCCAGAGATCCTCACCTCTTCCATTTATGCACTGGACCTCAGTTTACCTATCTGTACCACAAGGTAAGTAGGCTTGATCTTTTAGGATCTGCTGGCTCTGAAACAAAAACAAAAACAAAAACAAACAAAAAATAGCCTTATGCAAACTCTCAGAGCTAGACCAGCAGGGTGAAAGACATCCTAGCCAACCTGCCCCACCACAGAGGAGGAAATAGGCTCTGGTGGTCATGCAGATGAAACCATTGGATTCCAAATCTCTTTACGTTTAGCTGGATTCCAGCCCCAGGGTCTGCTGTGGCTCATTTATGCTGAGTCCTCATAACCCAAGGCCCTGGGACATGGTGGCATAGGGGCCCTCCAGGTCCACGGGTGTCCCATCTAGGGGAAGCACTCAGCAGCCCCCCACTCAGGCACAGGTGTTCTGCTGTGGCTGGTGCCTAGCATCCGGCTGGCAGAGACCTTTCCATTTTCCTCAGAAGCCTCTAGATGGGAAATGAATCATGAAAACCAAGAAGGTAAAATTAGCCCGAAGGCTGCCAAGTAACTGATGTGGCCATCAGCCCTGGGGGGTGGGCTGCACTGCTGACTCAGGTGGCCTCTGGGGCTGGTGGAGGGTGGCCTGGCCATCTGGAGCCCCTGTCTCCAGGCTCTTCTATTTCTGGCCTTGGCCTCCCGGGCTGCTAGCACGACTTCTGAAGCTTCCTGAGTCCCTCCCCAACGCCTCCCTGCCAACAGACCTACAGTAAGCTGGACACATGCCTGGATTCCTGCTAAGCATATGTCCACCCACTTTATCCTCAACACCCTTATCCCCAAGGTCAAGAAACTGAAGCAAAGCTGGAAAGTAACAAAGCAGTATTTGATCCCAGATCCCTGCCTTCTACACTGTGTGCTTTCCTGTGCCTGATGCCTCTGTCCAACCAAGTCCCCAAGTGAGTTTGAGGAGGGGACACTGTCTGCCCCACCATACCTACCATGTACTTTCTACTCTCAGGCTCTCGGATCGGATTCAAGCCCTACTGCCCCATACTGGCAAGGTAGAGGGGTCCTTACTATCCCAGTGTCATAAAAAGAAGCTGAGAACTTGTTAGTATGGGTCCTGAGGCATAAGACACACCTATGAGGAAGAGACAGAACAGAGAACAGCAGCGAACCCCACAGCCTCACAGCACAGGGTGGGACACCGAGGTCCAGAGAGAGGAAGGGACTTATGTAGAGCTGCACAGCAAATGTAAGACAAGTCCAACCACAAAGACCCTGCTTTGGAGCTATTTATGCAGAGAGTAAATCTGGGTGAGAATGGGAGACTCCCTGAATGCAGGAGCTACTGAGGTAGGGTCACTCCTGAGCCCCACTGAGATCCTAGATCTGGTTCAAACCCTGGCACCTGTTCCCAGTTTGGAATGGACAGCAGACATGTGAGCCACTGAAGGGGGACAGGGTAATCTAAAGGCAGGAGATGAGGCAGGTAAGATACCATACCTTCTTTAGCCTGATTAAAGCTGGGCTCCTGGGTGGGGTGGCATGGTGCTAAGGGAGATCCAAGACTCCTGCATGAAGACAGGTATCATCTGTCCTCAGCTCTTCTGGCTTCAGAGGAAGCCAGAGCCAGCACGGGTGACATCCCACAGCCACCCACACAGAGAGAATGAACCTCTGTCCCTGGGGCTGGCAGGTGAGCACCTGTGTGGACAGCTGGGTGCAGCTCCACCTTTGCCCTAGGAGGCAGTTCTGATCAGTTCAATAGCAGGTATCCCAGAGTGACCACAGCTGCCTGTGGCTCTGAGCACAGTACTTTCAAACTCCACAACATGGTCCCTGCCTATCAAAGTCCATGTGCAAAGAGACCAAGTCACTTGCCCAAAGCCTCCCAACTATTGGTGCATCTTACCCAATCCCTTGTTCCACAGTCTGACGGAGGCCCTGCTCTGCATAGCTCTGTGTGAGAAAGGCAGAAGGCTGTCCAGGTACAGTGATATGCACACCCAAGATCCCAGCACTCAGGAAGCTGAGCAGGAGGATTGCTGTAAGTTTGAAGCCAGTGTGGGCTACATGGTGAGAGTTTGTCACCTGTAGGCCCTGGATTTGGCCCCTGCTTGGAAGAGGAGAGGAGGGGAGAGGAGAGAAAGGGAGGGGAAGAATGACAGGAGCAAAGTGTTACAGTCCTCAAGGCCTTCCACCCAAACAGTACTGTGTAGTGGCCCACACATAGGGGTGTGGCAGTCACAAGGCTGTCATGCATGTCAAAGATTTTAGTCACACAAAATCTTGGGAAGTCAATTAGCTGCCCTGTGCCTCAGTTTCCCCAGTTGTACATGGGAAGCAATAATGGCAGCCGCCCTGGGTTATTCTAAGGATGGAATGTCAAAATAACACCTGGTACAGGTGAGCAGTATGTGGAAGACAGGACCCAAGTCAGGTCCCTCTAACATGGCCCCTGTGACCTTAACTTCAGGGTTGATGCCTTTGTAAACCAAGAGCAGGGGCCAGTGTCTAGAATAGTGAGGGCTGGCAGGTACCATGCCATCCACCAGCACCCACCAACCCCTTGATCTCCCAGAGACTTACTTTCCCCAGTTGAAAACTGGTCCAGTGATGGCTGCTTCCATGGGAGTCCCCGGTCTTACTGCAACCCCCTCCTCACCCCACAGGACAGGCCCTAACCCAGAGTCCACTCCCTAGCAGGGCAGAGGGACCTTGTGTTGGAGCAGTGACTTGGGAGCCAGCTACTTCAACTATTAGGAGAGTTTGTGGCTTGGGGTTAGGGAGGGCTGGGCCAGGCTAGTCACGCACTTCTCCTCTTTTAGGAACTAATCCCAGCCGTCTGCACTCACTGACCACATGCTGCTGGTCAGAGAGGCAAGGCCAAGTAGGCTGCCGGGCCAGGCACCCTCTGCCAAAATGACCACATCAAGTGGCCTAGTGAGAAAGAACCTTACAGAGAGCCAGATGGCCTGGGTACCACTCCTACCCCTGTCAGCCACCAACCCTGGGGGTGGCTCTGCCAAGTCACTTAGCATCCTGCAAGCTCAGTTTCTCCATTTGTGCAATGGCCACAGCCAGGGCATCTGTTTCACAAGGTGAGCTGGTCAAGTAGTGGTGTGCAGGTGGCCTACAGCTTGGAAGCTGTGTAAGGAAGAGCCACAGGCCACTCTTCCAGTGTCATGATGTAACCAGGAGCAGTAGTGTCCCCAGAGCCCGAGGCAAACCCTTTCCAGGGCCAATGTAGCTCTGAGACACCCAGGTCCTGGAGGGGAGAGGGGCTGGCCTCAAGCTGCTTTCTTCTCCTGCCCACCCCGCACACAGACCAACAGAGATCAAATCCACAGTCACAACAGCCCCATTGAGAGCAAGTGAATGTGCCCAAGGTGTGGGGTTACATCAGGTACCAGGCTCCTGGCCACCTCCGTGGAGCAAATGTTCAGGATGGCCTCTTTCCCTCTCTGCAGGCCCTGGTCCAGGACTTTCAAGGCTAAGCAGGGTAGAAATCTTATCGCCCACTTTATTCCCAGGCAGCAGCCTCCTCGGGGACACACGTTGGCCAGGAATTGTAGGCGTCGCAAAGGCGAGGGCCAACCGAGGCTGCCCACCAGGGTCACAGCCTCAGTGCCCACTGAGGCAGATCTCAGCTAAGGCAGAGGCAGGACCCCAGGACAGGGACATCTACCCTTTGCCTGACATGGCCCTTTGCACTTAAGGCAGCTCAGTGACGTGGGTCTGTTGTTATTTTTGGTCCACGGAGGACAAAGCCAGGCCACATACAGGGGGTTTCCGCTGTCCTCACAGAAACGGGCAGTTCTGGAGGAGCTGGGTCAGGATATATACCCAGGCATTCTGTCAGAGATCACTGATCTTTTGAACCACCATCACCCCTTCCTGCCCCTAGCTCATCAGAACTGGAACAAGGCAGAAAAAAAGAATGTGAAAGAGAGGTAACTCTAGGGGCCACAGACAATGGGGCATCCTGCAGACCAAGGTGGGAGCTATTTGGTTCTGCACAAACTCTCAGTGGACAAATTTCAAATATCACACAATAAAATTTTTTAAATGCAGTAGGCTCCCATAACCCACCAGTGGCTCTAAAGAGGCTAAGAAGGCACTAGAATAAAATAGGAGCTAACCTCAATGTCCAGGAACAGGGGAAGGGCTATGTAAATGGCAACAGTGCTCTCCAAATACTGTGTGTCAGTGTTTAAAAAATGGTAGCTCTTTATATAAAAGTCACACTGAGTGTGATGGCACAGGTCTATAATTCCAGAAACCAGAAGGAGGATCAACAAGTTGGAAGTCAGCCTGGTACACATTGAGTTAAATTCAGCCTGGACTACATAGCAAAGGGCAGTTGGGGAGAAGGCTGGGGAGATGGATTGGTAAAGTACATGCCATGAAAGCATTGAGGACCTGAGTTCAAGCCCCTCCAATATATATATATATAAAGGTCAGATGCACCAGTGTGCACCTGCAATACCAGAGCTGAGGAGGCAGAGACAGGAGGATCCCTGGTGCTTGCTGGCCAGCCAGACTACTCAGTCATTGAGCTCCAGGTTCTAGGACAGCTTGCCTCAAAAAATAAGGTAGAGGGCAGGATGTGGTGGCATACACCTTTAATCCCGGCCCTAGGAGGCAAAGACAGGCAGACCTCTGTGTTATTGGGGCCAGTCTGGTCTAAATAGCAAGTTCCAGGCTAACTGGGGCTATAGAAAGACCCTGTTTCAAAAACAAAAAGAGTGGAGTGACTGAGGGAGACAGTGGACACTGATCTCTGGTCTCCACAAGAACAAGCACACATATGTGTGCCTCCACATGGACAAACACACACCAACATATACACACACATGTACACATATGCACACACATCACAAAAGCCAGCTAGAATGTATGGATAGAATATTAAGTGAGAAATTCAGTTTTCACAATAGTCAGTACTGCAGACAACTGCACACACACAAACACACACACACACACACACACACACACACATCCCGACCACATTGTACATGTGCCTATATGCTATGAGTTTACCTATAGAAAAAGATCACAAGGGAACATAACTGTGATGTTTAACCTTAGGGAGGAGGCAGAAATGTGGATGGTGCCAAAAAAGACCATAATTCATTTGTTAACATTGCACTTTTACAGCAAATATATACTTGTATGTTTTTATAGGATTAAATCTCAGCATAAAAAATTAAAAAGACACAAAGATCTGCCTTGGGAAACAGCAAGCTGCCAGGCCCCAATGTATGCAAGCATCTATCCTAGGAGTGGGGGGTATCAGAGAAAATTCAAATATCTCAGGTGGATTGGATGGCCCTTCTTAGCCTGGTTAGGAAAGCAGGAACAAAGGTGTGCTGGATAGCTTTAGTGTCAACTTGACACACCTGGGTTGAGGGAGTCTCAATTGGGGAATTGCCTTCATTGGACTGGCCACAGGCCATGTCCAGGGGCACCTTCTTGGTTGTTGAGTGATGTGGAAGGTGCCACCCCTGGGCAGGTGGGCCTGTGTTGCATAAGAAAGCAGGCTGAGCAGGGGCCAAGGGAGCAAGTCAGTAAGCAGTGATCCTCCATGGCCTGTGCTCCAGGCTCCTGACTCCAGGTTCCTGCCCTGAGTTCCTACTTTGTGCTCCCTGATGAACTGTAACCTGGGAGATGTAGGACAAATAAATCCATTCCTCCCCAAGTTGATAGTGGTCAGAGTGTTTTGTCACAGCAATGGAGAAACAAACTAGGACAAAAGGCCTGTCTGCCCTACACAGGGTCATTTTAAGGAAGCATAACACTTAGAATCCTGGAGAAGGGGGAGCCTGGGCCACGTAGGTCCTCCATGAGACTTAAGAAGAAATGGCTTAGGCAGTCAGAGGTGCACAGACTGGCTATTGAGAGCCACCCTCTATCCCCCATGCAGGCCAGGTTCCCCAGTGACCTCCAGCCTCTGTCCTAGCACCTGCCCAGCTCTTGACCTACTTCTGAGGTGCTTCAGGGGTACAGGATATGTCTGGGGGAGGATCTTGCATGGAGGTAAAGTTCAGAAAGGAGAGAGGAAAAAGTGGACATGAATACCAAAGGCTCACTGGGCTAACTTCCCAACTGTGACACAGGATCCAGACACAAGCCCTAGCTGCCCAGTGAACCCAAACCCAAAACAGACTAAACGTGGCAGCCCCAACCAAACCCAGGCCATGTCAGGACCATGTAACAAGCAAATGCCAATGACATCATTATTTGCAAGCCAGCCCCGGTGTAGAAAGAAGAGTCAGGTGGAGTATGGCTGAGTCTTGGCTCTGCCCCAACTTTCCAAAAGGCCTTGATGTCACTGAACCCTTGAGAACCTCAGCTTGTCCATCAGCCAAATGGGCCAATGATGGGTGTTTCCCTAGCTGGCTGTGTGTCTAAACTGAGCTAATGTCACTCTGCCGCCATGAATGACAGTCACTTCATTAACACAAGTGATCTCGGCCACACTCTGGATCCCAGACACTGGAGAGATGAAAAGGCAATGCCTGGGCTCCAGCACAGCCAGTCTTGCACAAGTCTAGGAGCTTGGGGAGCAGACATGAAGCCCGTTGCAGCCCCAGGCTGCAGGTGAAGACAGGGCCCAAGGGAGAACACAGAAAAGCATTCAAAGGGCTAGGGATACCTTCTTGCCACTGGCTCAGGCTGAGGCCCAGTGCTCAGGAAGGAAGGGGACCTGGAAGCTAGGCCAATGAAGAAACAGGGTGGGGGTGAGCAGGAGGGGCATGGAAGTGAGGAAGAGGGGAGTTCTGGCACTGGGAGAAGCTGAATGAACCTGAGACAAGCCAAGTGCATAAATGTGCCTTTGAACCCTAGGTGTAACCTAGGAGGATTCCACTGGGGGCCCTGCTGAACTGGCCCTGGCTGTCCTTTGAGCAACAGGGCCATGGAGAAGCAAGGCAGCCCTGTATGACACAGGGCCAAGTGCCAGCTTTAGGGATGACAGGCATCAGGAGGAAGCTTGAGGCAGGGGCCCCCACCCAGGCTGCCAGTCTCCCTGTGTGACCAGAGCCACTGTCAAAATGAAGTCTCTTCCATGACTCCTGGCTGGCTGGAAGGAAGCCCAAGCTGGGTCAGAGGAGGAAGGCCTGCCCTGCCCTTCCCTGTTCTGCAGGAGTGCAGACACTCGCCTGCTGCAGCTCCCTGCCCAGCTGGTCTGGGAGCCCAACAGAGAGAGAGCCAGGGGCACCCTGAACAGGGCCCCAAGGAGAAGGGTGAGGCTGGTGCTAGCGGGAGGGGCACTCCCACAGCTCCCTCCTAGGCAGCCCCCCTTCCTGGGCTTGTAGCCACATGCAGGTTTAGGCACACCTTGGATTGCTCCCAGAAACCCTGGGACAAGGTGGGTCATTCGGCTCAGAACAGAGGCTGGGAGAGGGGTGAGGGCTACGGGGGTAATTCTCTGGTGCTACGTGACACTCCCATGGGCTGCCTCAGGTTGGGAAGAGCGCCCAGGTGTAGAATGAATGCAGGTCTCCACCCTGGCCATGAGAGGGTCCCTGCAGGAATCAGCTGCAGGCCACCGTCCCTTTTCACACCCAAACAGATCCCAGGCCTCCAGTCACAAGCCCAGATAGCCCCAGCTTTTGCAACAAGCCCCAGCCTTCCCCTCCTGTCCACTCCCTGCACATGGCCCCACCAAGCCCCAGAGAATTACGGCACCCCACTGGCTGCTCTCCAGGCCACGCCCCTGCAGCTCTGGTGAAAGAGGTAGGGAGGAATGAAGCTTCAGCCACAGTCAGCAACCACACCAGGTGTGACCTGGACAGCCTAAGAAGGCTGTGGGGCTGACACCAAAGGCCTGCTGGCCTGCTAGCCAGGACTGCCTCATGGGATGGGCAGAGATCTGCTCCCCAGAAACTCGTTCCCCTGAACTCAAGGTTAGCCTCCCCCACAACTGGAAATCTCAGTGAAACACACACCAGGGAGGCCTTCTTCAGCCTCCAAACCACTATGACCTTATCTCCTGCTTCAAGCTACCACTAGGACAGAAGTTTTCAAACACAAAACTGACTGCACCTCCCCTTACTAAGGAACTATCAAGAGCTCCCCAGTACCTCCAGGGCAACCCCTTCTAATGGTAGTCAAGGCCTGCCAAGGGCCATCCCCACCTCCTCTTTCCTAAACACCAATTCCTTGGATCACAATGCTCCTGCAGCCCACCTTTGCACACACTGTCCCTGGCACCCAAATGCCTTTCCCCTTTACTTCACCTGGCACGCCTCTACTGTTCCCTCAGAGTCCAGCTGCTCACGCTGCCTCTGGGAGGCCTTCCCTCCCCACTGCCCAAGGCCAATCCTTGCTCCCTCTTCCTTTTGAACAGTTGAGCACTTCCTGCCTTCAGTCACAGTTAGGATCCATGCCAGAACTGCTCAGACTATTTGTGGTAAAGAGAATTCTTTTCAGTTTCCAAACTGTGGCCAACAGTTGCTTTTGTAAAATACAGTAAAAATGACATAGGGTTGTCAAGTTGCAGTGTGCGTTTCTCAGAGATTGTTCTCCAATTCTATGCCTCTCTCTCAGCAGATTAGTAACAGCCCAACAACAGACCAGCTGTTCACCTCAGGCAGGGGGTCTACCCAGCATGCACTGGGTAGCACTGGCCAGGACGATGTTCACCTACTGTTCCAAGGTCAACCATCCGGCAGTGTGTCTTTGCACCCCCAGAGTCCAAGGGGGTGCCTCTCAGACACCTGCTGATCAAATGTTGAGTAAGAAAGTCCTGTAATACAGCAACACTTGTACAAATAGCTCCCATTTCCCAGATGGGTATGTAGAAGAGGTAAGGACAACTGGCCTGGCCATAGCTGTCCATGTCCTATGTTTTCTTTGCATCACCCAGCGGGAGAAAGTGGAAGCTGCCAATCACCCAACGAAAAGCCACTGTAGCCCAGGCCACTGCCAGCAGTAACAGGAAGTGATCTTGGCTCAGCTTTTCCCAGCTGTGTAACCTTGGATAAGTCACTTCATGTCTCTGGGCCTCTATTTCACCTTTGCAAACTGAATCTAACAATACTAGCTAGCATCATGGGACAGAGAGAAGGTTAACAGGGCTGTGCACATCTATGGGCCTCTGGCAAGTGGGTTGGTAGTAAGGCCTAGAAGCCCACACGAACAAAGCCTTCTCTTGGGGGGTAAATCTCAAGCTGCTAAATTGCAGATATCTTTAGCACACTCTTCTTCCCCTCCCACAGGCAAGGGCTTCTTCTTCCTTTCCATATCCCCTGGCTGGGTCTGCAAATGCCAGCACATCTAGCTAGTCTGTCCTCCCTCAGGAACCGAGCTGGCCTGCAGAGGGGCTTTGTATAGCCACATGTGTACGTACAGACACACACAAAGAAAGCCACTCTGACTGTGCTGGGGCTATGAGGGAGGTCCAGGCCAGGTCCCACCTGTAGCCTCCCCACCCTCCAGAAACACAGCCTAACCTTGGCCATAAGAATGCTGGGACCTCTGCAGCTGGGGCTCCATGTGCTGGTCCTGAGACAGGCTTTCTTCCTGCCAGGGCTGAGGGTCTACTTGGATACCATCCCTGTCTTTCATGTACCCCAAACCAGGTACTCCATCCCCCAGGGAAGTGGGCAGAAGACTCCTTTGCTGGCTCTCATCCTTTGCCTCCAGGAAAGTGTGAGCATGTAGGAGAAACAAGTCTGATCACTCTGGCACTGTGGGGGCTGATCAATATTTATTTGTTCACCGACATCTTTATCAGCCCAGCTGAGGACTGAGTCAAACCAATAGCCTTAAACACATACCTGTTCACCCTGGGTTTGCCTTCCAACCCTGCCCTGAGTATGGACAGGCAACACATTGGTCACCACTAGTCTTCAGCCACTGGAAAGTCCTTCCTACCACACTGCCCAGGGCTATAGCTTCTGTCCCCACCACAGAGGCCAGCTCTGTGCCACAAAGGTATTCAAACAGTCAGCGGACCCATGGCTGCTCACAGATATCCACTTAAGTCCCCAGACTGCTGCAGTTCCAGGAGAGATGTACTGGGGCACAGAGGAAGGAGTGCTGGGTTTGGAGTTAGAATTTGAGCTGGGCATCTATAAAATGTATACTCTCCCTTGAGTCACTTCTAGTTTCTAGGCCTCGATTTCCTCCACTGCATAATGGGTGTCACAAAAGCTGGCCTTCCTGGGAAAAAGGCGCAGCTGGGAGGAGAATCCTGGGTTCCTTTCTGTGTCAGATGGAAAGGGAAAGAAAGTTCCAGAAGGTATAGAAAGCTCCAGAGGCTCAGGTGTGCCTATCTGAAAAGAGAAGTCAGGCTCCACAGACACTCTGCTGTGAGGCTGATGCCAGGAGGCAGGGTGCCAGCAGTGTCTGGTACCCTCCCCTGTCATCACTTCTTCAGAGGCTCTTGGTCTATCCAGATGTGCCTCCAGTTTCTCACTCCTGAGGTTCCTGGGCTAAGGATGACCCTGAAAACAGCTGTATCAGCAAAGACCCTGTAAACCAAATATGATTTCTAAATATTTTATTTATTATTTTTATTTTGTGCACATGAATGTATTGCCTGCATGTCTGTAAATGCACCCGTGTCGTGCAATGCCCACGGAGGTCAGAGGAGAGCACTGGATTCCTCTGAAACTGGAGTTACACATGGTTGTTAGTTGCCATGTAGATGTTGGGAATCAAACCCAGATCCTCTGCAAGAGCAGTCAGCGCTCATAACCACTGAGCCATCTCTCCAGCCCCCCAAGTCTGTTTTTAAAGCACTAAGAAACCTTCTGGGAATTGTTAGGCAAGACACAAAGTGGCCCCACAGGCTTCCTGTATGTTATGGATTTTGCAGGGTAACTGGAAAGCTTTGAATATGACTGTGTGCCCTGTAACTAGTCACTGGCCCTCTATGGGCCCCGAGTTTACCCTTTCATACATGGATAAGCAACCTCCTGTTTTCAAGGACCCTGGTGCTCAAAATGTGCTCCTTCCAGCAGCTGACCATAGTGTTTGGTGCTGACAACATACAGGAAAATATTTTCTTCCACAGAATATGAGGCAGGACCCGCACTATCATCTTCATGGCCAGAAAAGGAATGTGAGGCCAGACAGGCTCAATGACCTTAGACAGCAGCCTCAGGTAGAATGAGTGCCCGAGGGTATGGCCGCACCACTGACAAGTGCAGAGAACTCTGCACAGCCTATTTCAGACACCTTGTTCCCAGCAAGGGACACAAGATGATCATGTCCAGGTCGTGCCTCCCCAGCAGCCAGTGACTTTACATCAGGGAAGACGGCCTGAGCTAACCCAATAACCAGCCTCTGGTGCCCAGTACTTGGTGCTGAGAGTTGTCTGTTCAGCCTCAAGCTGGGCATTGTTATCACCTAACTCTGAAGATGGGAAACAGTCAGTCTAGGAGGAGTGGCATGCTGTCAAGACACCCTACTGCCAAGCAACATTGGTGGGAAGGGACCTGAGGCAGCGTCAGCCTCACCAACCCACTCCCCAGTGTCTTCTAAACATCCCTTTCCTTGCAAGGAGCCAGCCCCAGGTACATTAAAGCAAAGCCAGGTACACTAGCATTGCCTGCCCCCTTGAACTAGGCCCCAGTATATTGTGACTCTGTCCTTCCCCCTTTGGAAGGCCACCACATGGCTCTCAACCTCCTCTGTAACCACCTCCTATGCAGCCTCTCTGCCTTCAGAATCGTGGATCTGATCATCATGTCTTAAAAAGCCCTCGCAGGCGCCCTGCAGCCCACCAGTATGCAAACTTCCCCTAAGCTTGGCCAGCAGGACTCTTCCAGCCTAGCTGGTGATTAGTGCCAGGGTTAGGTGGGAGTGCTCAGGAGCCAGGTCATCCAGCTTCAAATTCCAGCTGTGCTGCTTACCAACTGTGAAATCATCTCCCTCTCTGAGCCTCAGTGTCCCCAAGTGGAGAATGAGAAAAATAAGGAGACTGTGCTCCATTCAGGCACTCTTCCACACAGCATCACTAAGCCCTATGTACTGTTCACAGGAGCCAACCAAGTAACAGTGATTCCAGCTCTCTGGGAGAACTTACAGAAAGGGAGGGGGGAAAGGTGGGTAAAATATTGGCTATGTTATGAAGAGAGAAAGTAGGAAACAGAGACAGGGAGTTGAGGGGTTAAGAACAGTGTCCAGGGAGATGGCGCCCCTGTCCTGGGACAGGACATTGCTCTAATATAGTCTTTCCACTTCTCCCACCCATACACTCACCAGTCACAAAGCCACTCTCTCCTCCCTAAGCCCTTCCACTGCCCCTGCCCCATGTCTGGTTCCCTGCCTCACCTCTTTCTTCTTCTACATTCTACCCATACTTCAAAGCCGTCTGGAGGCTTCCTCTGGGAAGCTAGACTTGACTCAGACTCCACAGCCATCCTCTGTCCTTTCTACTATAACCTGTGGCCACCTGGCCTGGCACTCAACTTCTGTGTTGGCCTGTGAGCTCTAGAAGACAAGGACTGGGTTGCCCCAAGTCTGACACTACTATAACACGAGTGCCAACCCCTGGTGAGGGAATGAAGGTCAGGAGGACACCTATCCCCTAGACCCCCAGCTTCTTCTCTTGTTCCTCTCTTGAAGAGTCTTTGGATGGAGACGTCCCCGTGAGAATGGGTACATTGTGTGAACATCAGCCCTCTAGATGCAGATACAAATCTGCAATAGGAAATGAGAGTTTTTAAAAATAACAGCACGTTTTTCTGCCTCCTTTATTGTTTTTTTCTTTCTGCACAGCTTGTTTTTCCAGCACAGCCCCTGGGCCAGCTGCTGGGAAGCCCCTCCAAGGCCCCACTCTGAGAACATGGGAGCTCTAGGGCCTCCAAGGACTCACAGGCTCCAGCCAGGGGTGGCAATTACGAGCCGGCTTCAGATTAAGTCCCCAAGTCCCACCTCCAGTACCCCAGGGCCAGGCACCCCTCTATTCAAACCCCACGGTCAGAAGGGTGTCCAGGGAGATCTATCTGACCCCACAAGAAAGAAACTTCCACAGTGCTTGTCCCAGAAGGTTCTGCTCTTGCCCACAGCTCTGATTCTAACTCCACCATTAGCTCTACACCCCTTACCTATGAGAGCCTCAGTTTCCCCATCTGTAAAATACCTGTGAAGTACAGAACAGGGTGTGCTATGGCTTGGCTAGGACTTAAGTGTGTCCCTAGGGGTTCATGTGTTAGAAACTCATGTGGCAGTGCAGAAGTGGGTGGTCCCTGGGGCCCTGGCCTGGAAGGAATTAGTGTAGTTCTTGATGGGACCCTAGCGAGATCTCGGAAGATGAATTATACAGAAAATCTGTTCCTCCACACCTTACTTCCTGTCTTACCATGCAATCTCTCCCTGTCACGTGCCCCTGCCACGGTACCATACACCATGATGGGACACACGCAACAGGGACTCTCCCCAGAGCTCGGGCCATGCTGTTTGGACTTTCAGACTCTAAAACTGTGGCCTAAATGAAGCCCTTTGCTTTAGACAGTCTCTGGCCTCAGACTTTCACTACTGCTATGGAAAAAGGACCTATATACAATGCAAATGGTTAGACACTGTCAGGCACACATCACCCTGTCTTCTTGGATCTCTTCCCCTTGGTCCCAGCACTGAATTCTCAAGAGTCTCAAATCTTATCCTTTTACTCTCCTGGAATTCCCTCCAATAGTTCTTTGAAACACAGTGCCACCGGGTACAGATACCCAGAAAGACCAAGATCTTTAGATCTTTCCTCTGCAAGTCACTGCCTGCCATGTCCCACACCTTCCGGCAGGGATCACAGCATACTGCCTGTCCTTAGGCCCCATCTGTGACAGAGTCACTGCTGAGGACTCCCAGAAGGCATTTACCACACAGCTCTTAGACAAGAATCACCTACCTAACACAGACTCATGGTCTGATGGAGAAACTAGATTACCACTGTGCTGGCTAGCTTCACTTGTCAACTTGACATACCTGGGTGGAGGGACTCTCAACTGAGGAATTTCTTCCACTGGACTGGCATGTGGCCAATGTCTGTGGGGCATTTTCTTGATTGCTGAGTGATGTGGGAGGGAGGGCCCAGCTCATTGTGGGCAGTGCCATCCATGGGCAGGTGGTCCTAGGTTGCATAGGCTGAGCACAGACAAAGAGAACAAGCCAGGAAGCAGCATTCCTTCATGGTCTGTGTTTCAGCTTTTACCTCCAGGTTCCCACTCTGAGTTCCTGCCCTGACTTCCTTCAGTGATGAACTGTGACCTAAGAGAAGATAAAATAAATCCTTTCCTCCCCAAGTTGGTTTTGGTTAGTGTTTTTTATCACAGCAATAGAAAATAACCAGGACAACACCAAATAATAATACCAGTGTGTGGAAAGTTGCTATGAAAACAAGAGGAGGATGAGACCAGGAATATCTGTAACCTGAGAACTGGCCTAACCTAGGAAGACTTCCTGGAAGAGGCTACACAAAGCTATGGCAGTCCATGCACTACTTTGTCTGCCCAGAATGTCAATTTGTCCCTGCAACATTCAGTACTGGTGAGGTTACACTGCAATAACAAACAACACTGGGTCTTGGTGGTTAGAACAAAAAAAGTCTAGCTCATGTACTGCATGTCATTGTGGACCATTAAGGGGCTCTGCTCACTAAGTGACAGAGAAGCAGTCACCAGCCAGCTATCAGGTGCCACCACACAAGGAAAGAGCTCCCGGGAGATTCTCGTATTGATAGTTCAATGCTTTAGCCTACAAGTGACATCTGTGGTAGCTCCCAATTCACTAGCTGCTCACATGTCCTGACCCTATCATTAGAGGGCCTGAACTCAACCCTGTGGTAGGCCTGCATTAACTGTGAATGTTTTAGGGAGCCCTAAGACTGCCAGACACCTGTCTTGCTTCCCATCTTTCGCTCATTCATAAATGGTAACTGGGTCAGGATTCCCAGGCCAGGGCAGAGTGGGCTGGGCACAGAGAGATGGGGGAGGCAGGCGATGGCACTGAACAAAGAATGTGAGGCATGTTACAGGCAGTCTTTTAGGTCATGGTAACAATTTGATTCTTTATCAGAAATGCACTGGGCAGACTGGAAAGGGAGAGAGAGCAAGAACCAGAAAGCCTACCATGACCTTCACTGGACCATATTTCCGAGTGTAGTGCTGAGGCAGAGGACCAAGGGCAAGTGCACTGGAGGGCCTTTGAAGTTGTCCTGAGGACAGGAAGTGTGGCCTCACCAATATGCTGGAGAGAAGGAGTTAAGAAGCAGGGATAAGGGGCTGGAGAGACGGCTCAGCGGTTAAGAGCATTGACTGCTCTTGCAGAGGACCCAGGGTCAATTCCCAGCACCCACATGGCGGCTACAAACCATCCTTAACTCCAGTTCCAGGGGAATCCAAAGCCCTCTTCTGACCTCCGTTGCATTGCATGACACGGGTGCACTCACAAACATGCAGGCAATACATTCATACACATAAAATAAATTCCCAGACTGAATTTATCTCTAAAAGATCAATTAGATGTGTTTTACATTTTCTGTAGGACATTGGTGAAGGAACACTAGGGTTATAGAAGAGTAACAGAAAAATAATGGAGGGGCTGGAGAGGTTGCTCAGTGGTCAAGAGCACTTGCAGAGGACCCAGGTTTGATTCCCAGCACCACATGGCAGCTAACAATCATTTGTAACTCCAGTTCCAGGGTATCTGATGCCCTCATCTGACCTCCGAGGGCATGGTACAACACTGGTGCACTTACGTATGTGCAGGTATTACATTCATACACATAAAATAAAAATAATAAATAAAATATATATTTTTTAAAAAAGAAGCAGGGATAGATTCACTCAGAAGGACCACACTCTCGGGGCCTGGAGATGGATGAACTGGCAGAGGGACACAGACTCAGGTGTCTGCCTTAAGGACCAGTAAGTCTGTGCCTTTGACCAAGATTAGCTATGGTTTATGAAGGAAGATCATGCATAGCCTGGGACCTGGTGCTGACAGCCACTGAGGCAGCTGAATCTGACCTCCAACTCTTCATTAGTGCTCTTTGCCCCTTTCAGAACTGTTTACAAGTTCATGTTATGTCTAGGTAAAGAGTGAGCCAGATGCTAGAATCTCACCCAACACCACAGAGAACACATGTGGGCAGGAAAAGTCAAGTAACTCTGGCCAGAGTTGATGGCTGTGGTGACAGATTAAGAGCTCCTGGGACAAGAGTCCCTCATCCTTGACACTCAGAAGGTACCACACCCTGTTACCAGCTGCTCCTTGGCAGTTGTTGTCAGCTAGGGGCTAGGGCCTGGCAGGTAATTCTCATACCCACAAGATGGTGCAGGGAGCACCATCCACGGTCAAAGAGCTATCCTGAAACCATGAACCAGATCCTGGGCCAGGAGCCCCATCTCTCCAGTCTCATTCCTTCTCCCTGATGTCCTACCAGACAGGCTGTGCTGGGCCCAGTCAGGAAAGACAGGTCAGAGAGGTCAAATGCCACCCTGAGAAGTCCAAAGCTGGGCAGGAAGGTTCCCAATGAAGCCCTTTCCATGAAACTAAATAAAGCAAGGGCTGTGTGCCCAGAAAGCTCCCAGCAGAGATCATGCCCCACTCCCCAGGGATGTGGGCTAACAGCCTGAGACTTCTGACCCAAGCACTTCACACCCCCAACCAGGCCCCAGGAAAGTCCCACCCTCCTTCCTCTGCAGTGGACAGATGGGCAAGGCAAGCTGGGTGCTACAGGCATAGCGCTGCACGGAAAATCCTTTCACTTCAGGACAGGCAACCCCCCAAAGCTCACAGGTATGAGGCACAGACTCCCTTCCCTGCCCGCGGTCCCCACGCACAAAGGACTGGGCGTGCTTCTTGTGGACCGCTCTAAATCACAGACCGCAGCCATCCTCCACACGAAGCGAATTTCGAACAAACACTAGATTCCTATTTTCCTCCTCTAGATCCCCACATCATCACCGGGGTCTAAGCCCCACCCCACCCCAACTGCCAACGGGGCTCAAGATACCAGCAACTTTTTGCCTGCATCGCCCAAGCCAGGTCCGTTGTTCTTCCTGCAGCGACCTGCCTAGGGCAGGCTGGCCTTGAGGGAAGAAGGTCATTGGCCACCAAGTTTCTGCAGTTTCTGCATCTCAGAGTACCTTGGGGACTGCGAGTCGGGTGGGGGTGGAGGCGACACCCGGGAGCTATTTCCCGAAGAGTCCACACCGCAACCCAGATTTGGACTAGATTACAGCCACGCCCTCCCTCGGCTAATAGAGGACCTGGGTGCACAGTGGGTTATACTGTTCCCAGACCCCCAATTCTGGGCCCCGGTGCCCGGGCGATCCCGGCCTGGCAGAACTAGGCCAGTGGCCGCAGCCCGCCCTCGCCCCGCCCCGCCCGGGTCTCCGCGTTCTCATCTCAATATTCTGGCCGTTTCCATTGGTCGACCGCGCTGTCCGTCAGCGGGCGGCACGGAGGCGGGAGGAAAAGGCTACATTGTAACAAGGCGGGCAAGCGCGGAGGAGGGAGGCGGAGGCCCGCGAGGCCCGCGGCGGCCGGTGGCGACCTGCGGGGCCCAAGCCTCCTGGGGTCCCCCGCGCCCCGCGCCCTACACCCGACCGAGGGCCCCACGCGTGTCCGCATCCCTGAAGCCCACTCCCCCAATGTCTCCGCGGCCCCCGCGCAGCCCAGCGCCCTCCGAAGCCATGTTCACGGCCACCGTGGCCACCGGGCGACTCACCTCTCCGGGCTCCCGCGGCGGCCGCGCGTGCGTGGTGCGGCCCCGGGCTCTGCGGGGCGCCGCGGGACGGGGCGGCCGCGCGTGGGGTCCCCGGCCCCGCAAAGTTTCAGCGCCCGCGGCGGCGCGGCGGCGACTCGCTGCTGCTCTCCTCCCCTGCTTTGACCACCATCTTATTAGTACAGGAAATGACATGGAAAACGGAAGAAAGCGGCGTTTGGGGCAGACGCGGACCCCCCAATTCAGGGGGCCGGAGCCGGGCCTCGCCGAGCCCCGCGTCCCCCCAAACCGGCCCCGCTCGGGAGCTCGCGCGTCCCCGCCCTGCGCCCACGGGGAGGGCGACGCCGGCCACCCTCCCGCCGCGACACCGGGGCCAGGAAAATGCAGAAAGGACAGGCTGCGCCAACTTTCCGCCCGGGATACTTTTGGGGGGTCGCGGTGCAAAGTTGGGCGTTTCTACAGATCCTTCCGAGGGTGGGCCCCCTGGCTCTCCTGGCCCGGACGCTGTGCGTTTGAAACCCCAGTAAATAGTCAGGGGGTTTATAAATGCGTTTAATAATTTTAACCCTTTCGGATTCCCTCTTCGTGGGCCCCTTTAACCCTTTGGGTGCCCAGTAGTCTGGAGATAACCAGGTGAAGTTGGGGAAGGCACGAATCCGGGAACGCAGGACCGTTCTGCCCAACGCCCAGGGGAAGGGCCCTAGACCACACAGGGAAAAACTGTTAACTGTTTAGACCGGGCTGCAGATTAAAGGAGTGAGCCGCACGTGCTGCTCAGTTAAGTGTGACCAAGACTGAGATTAGGAAACTGGGACTCCTGCCCTCTGGCAGACTTGGAAAAGGTGTTCAAGTGGCACTTACTTGCCGGGTGCCTCATTTTCTCCATCTGTCATATGGGATTTGGTGAGAAAACCGATGATGAAGCCGGGGGCTTTCCATGAAGGCACACCATAAGTGGGGAACCAACCACAACAGCTGTACACCAAGCAACCCATTTTTCTTGGGATGGCCCTACAAAACAAGGTCTGCCCTCCTAAGAGAGGCTGCTACCCTAGGCAGGTTCCCTGACTCTAGGAGAGCCCCCAAGGGATTCTACCCAAGTAAGGAGTCTAGGCTGGCCTACCCAGTGCAGGTGGCTCTTCCCATCAAGGTCCACAGAGGTTCTGTCCGACTTGGCCCTGACAATTGTTAGAAGGTGCTACCTCAGGGGAGCCAGTGACCAAGAGGATGAAGCTACACCGAGGCTATTCCAAAAAGGCGTCCAAGGTCAAGCACACTCAAAGGTGGTGGGCTTAGAACTCCTGGAGTCTGAGTGAGGTCTGGGAGAGGAGGGGAGAAGCATCTTGCTTCTCTAGATGTTGGCACCATAAAGTTTCTTGGAATCCCATGTCTCTCACCTGCTATGTGACCTTGAGTGTCCCTGTGACTTTGAGCCTCCCACATCCGCAGAAAAGTAAGGCCCAGCTGCTGTCTCTGGGAGGGGCTATAAGGGTGTATATAAGACACTTAGAAGTCACTGCTCACAGTAAACACTAAGGGACCAGTCTTGGTGCTGTGCTGGGTGACAGTCTACAGCTGCAGATTTCCTGAGTGTGCATGCTCGGACCAGGCAGAGCACTGGGTGCTGGTGGGAACCCAGATGAAGACTTGAATCTGGGTCCTGCAGGGAGGCTCCAGCCCTGCTAAAGGTCTGCAACACTACCTCAAGTTTATTCCATAACTAATGCCCATCTGGGGGGATCAGGCACTGCACTGGCAGCAAGGGCTCAGGCAGAGAAAGAGATGCTGGGAACTGGCCACTTGTCCCTTTTGAAAGGGGTGAGTTTATAGAGGAAATGACTTCAAAGGTGGACCTGGAATCTCCATTCTGGGGCAGCATGGCATTCCAGGAAGGCAAACAGCAGACTTGGAGGTGTCGTAGTGCCCAGAGGTTTGACAAGAGGCCTGCAGTGACTGGTGCCTGGAACAAAGTGGGTGGGACTAAGAAGCCTGAGATAGACAGGGAAAGAGGGTGTGGCCACAGAAGAGCACACAGAAGTGTCTTAAAGAGTGAATGGTAGGTGTTAAGCCAGGCCCCAGGAATTAGTCTTGGACACTGGTTTCCTATTTAGATTTCTGGTCTGGACCATTTGAACAGATCTGATGTTTGTTCCTTGCAAGGACCTCAGCCTCAGCACCTGGGTGGGGTGGGCCTAGGTCCCTGTGGGTCCCCAGCATTCTCCAGGACTTTGAACGGGGAGGTGGGGTCGTCCCAGGTCTGTCCTAAAGAGCTCCCCTGAAGCCAGGGTACAGAGCAAGGCCCTGAAGAGGGTATGGCACAGGCTAGGAAGATGGCTGGTGTTTAGAGGCTGCCACAAGTGCTGTGGCCAGAAAGAGTCCCCAAGGCCTGAATGGGACCCCCAAAGACACATGATCTGGGCAGGGTAAGTCTTGCGAGCCTGTATCTCAGTTTCCCTCTGATGGATAATTTGGGTATGCAACACAGGAATAGGATTTGGGAGGTGCCCTACTAGAATACTCTGAGGACCTCCAGGGATGGGGAAGGGAAGGAAATAGGCTGCATCACTTCCACATTGGGGGCTTTGCCATCCCTTTTGACCTCTCAATCATCCAAGACAAATACCATCATCATTTTTCACAGGCAAAGAGGCCATGCTCAGAGAGGTTAAGAGGCTCGCCAAGGTCTCACAGCTAGTTAGAGGTTGGGGCGGGAGGGGATGCAAATGCAAGCCGGATCTGCTTGTTGCTAGCTCTCAGTGTCTTTTCTGCTGTTTTTTGTTTGTTACTCTTTTCCCACAATGCTTGGAAGTGTTTCGAGTGGAGCCAGGTTCCTCCTCACCTGTCCTTGAAAAAACTGTCCCAGTAACCCAATCATCTCCAGGTCCCTGAGAAGACAGCAAGATGTCTTATGTGAATCCAATTTGACTCCAGCAGGAAAAGTTAGTCTGGGCCCATTAATAAGGATACCCAAACAAAATCTGTATCTGAAGAATTACATGGTGAGTGCCCTCCAGATCCTGGAAGGAACGTCCCTAGAGAGTCACTTCAACGATTGCTGTAAGGCATGGACATTGTTTATTCCGTCAATGACTGGTTCCTCCTAAACCCTCAAGGGAGAAATTTTATTCAGGATTTATTGCCTGGAAAAACTAAAACAGAAAGAAACTGTGTCTCCCTGAGGAACCAGCATGTGTCTTCATTGCTGATGAGGAGCTCTGTAACTGATCAGGCTTCCCTTTTCACATGGGTTGCCAGGAAGCTCAGAGCCAAATTCCACCCTCATTTCCAACAGCATTGGCAGTTGCTTCCTTCTCATTCCTACTTCCCCACTTCTAATCCTACTGACTCAGTCGTGTTTTCTCTGTCTTTTATTAAAGATGACCCCCCCCCCGTTGTTGGTGAGAAATAAATCATTCAAGGGAATCCACATTTGGAAAAGTTGCTGAAGGCCCTGGATCCCATGGGCCGTGTGCAAGGCCAGACATAGTTCCATTCTGATCTTGCCCACTTGCCCAACAGCTGAGGGATCTCTCTCTTGGAAGGAAGGAAGGACTGGCTCAAGACCAAGGGATTGCTCACCCAGCTGCCGACAAGGGCTGAGATCAAACACCCTGGGGTCAGATCTTCCACGCTATTTTTTTACTCTACTGACAGGCAGGTCACCTCTCTCCTACTAGCTCCCTAGGCACACAAACCACCGTCCCCTAACTCAGTACCCCAAGGGGTACTCATGAGGCACAAGTTCAAAGGTCCTGAGGTCTGACAGAGGGCCAGTGTCCAGCTCACAGTGTGGTGGAAAAGAAAATGAAGATAACAGGGAAGGCAACAGTAGGGTCCAAGCCTGGTTTCTCCAAGTAGTTTGACTTGAAGAGAGCGTGAAGCCATTGGTAGCCTCAGAGCTGGGAGACGTGGGCTCCAACTTGTATTTGCACAAACTCACCTCAGCTGCCATGGTATCTCTTTCTTTCCTATTGCTGCAGACAAAAAGCAAAACAAAAAATGCTGACAAAAGCAACTTAAGGGAGAAAGGATTTATTTTAACTCACAGTTTAAAGTATACTCAATCATGGCAGATGTCAAAGTAGCAGAGCTTGAAGCAGCTGGTTACATCAAGTCCACAGTCAGGAGGATAATGCAAACTACTGCTCAGCTCCCTTCCTCAGTTGTATTCAGTCCAGGGTCCCTTGCCCAGGGAATAGTCCCACCCACAATCAAGATGAGTCGTCCCACATCAATTAACATAAGCAATTCAGGAGGCAGAGGCAGGCAGATCTCTGTAAGATTGAGGCCAGCCTGGTCTACATAGCTCTAAACTAGCTGGGGCTACAGGGAGACCCTGTCTCAAAATCAAAATAAAAAACGAATTAACATAAGCAAGATAATCCCCAACAGGTATGCCCAGAGGCCCATTTCCCAGGCAATTCTAGATTCTGTCAAGTTGGCAACACTAACCATCACAATGCCACCCCTTGTCAACTTGACACCCAAACATATCACTTTAAGCCATTACCTATTGCCCTCTTGTCCCCATGGCCTTATGATCTTGTTATAATGTAGCAGTGTATTCAGTCCAACTTTAAAAGTCCTCATATACTAACAATTCCAACACTTTAAAAGTTCAAAGACTGGAGAGATGGCTCAGCAGTTAGGAGTATTGACTGCTCTTGCAGAGGACCTGAGTTCTATTCCCAGCACCCATATGGCAGCTAACAACTGCCCATAGCTCAAGTTCCAGGGGTATCTGACACCACTTCTGACCTCCACAGGCATTGCATGGCACCAGTGCACTTACACACATGCAGGCAATACACTCATACACACGAAATAAAAATAATAAATAAAATATTTTTAAAATACAAAGTCAATCTTAACTATGAGCTCCCATAAAAACAAATTGCATACATCCCACATATAATGACACAGAGTAAACATTCCCATTCCAAAATGGAAGAACTAGGATATAGCAAGGAATAATCACACCAAACAAAACCAAAGTCCATCAGGGAAAATACTGACTCCTGCAGCTCCATATTTGGCATCTGGAACTTGCAATGAAATCTACTGGGCTCCAAAAGACTTAGGTGGCTCCACCCCTTCAGGTCTACTGTCCTCAGCACATATATGTCCCTCCTGGGCTGGCTTCACTTCATTCCCACAGTGCTCCTTGTATATCCTGTGGTCCTAGCATCTCCAGTATCCTGGGGTCTCCACTGCAATCTAGACTTCACCTTTTTAGCTTCACAGGACAGCTTCTCATGGCCTTCTCACAGGGATTCCAATACCACCACACATTGCCAGGCCTCTACTGCTCTCTGAAACCATGGGACAAGACTCTATGACCCCTCAACACTGCATCTTCCATGCCTTCAAGACCAGTAGTACCACAGGTATGACACTGCCAAGTTCTGCTTCCAGATAAAGATGCAACCTGGCCCCTTAGACCACAGCTGCATCAGCTTCTGTGTGCTAACCCCAGGGAAACACTCCTAGGCAGTTGCTTGCAAAGAGCAGGGAACTCCTTCAGCTTAGGCTTTCTTCTTTCAAATGAATTTGGATTTTCATACAATGAAGCCTCCAAAGGGTGTCTTGATATTTTTTCTTCTAGCCATGTTAATCCATTACCATTAAATTCAACTTCACTCAGGTCTCAGGACACAGGCAGAATGAAGCCAGATTCCATACAAATGTCCCCTATCAAAGTTCCTGATAGAGTCCTTCCTCCCCTGAAATCTCATGAGCTGGGGCCTCAACTTCCCTCATTTCTCTCAACTTTCTATTCCAAGATTTCACCAGAATGGCCCATTAAGCTCTGCTTCCAGCATTCAAGGGATTTTCTAACCTGAAGTTCCATGTTCCTGCCACAAAACAGTTCAAGTGGCCTAAGATGCACATGGCCCAGTTTATCACAGCAAGGGTCCCACTTCTTGTACCAATTTCTGTCTTAGCTTCTTTTCTTGTCAGCGTGATAAAATACTCTGACAAACAGCATAAGGGAAATAGCGTTTATTCTGGCTCACAGTTTAAGGTACAGTTCATCATGGTGGGTTAAGTAAAGGTGGCAGGAACTTGAAGTAACTGGTCACATTGCATCCACAGTCAGGAAGCAGGGAGGGATGAATGCACACTGCTGCTTAGCTTGCTTCCTCCACTTTATACAGCCCAAGGTGCATTGACTAGGGAAGGTTCCCACCTACAGTCACCCACATCAGTTAATATAAGCAAGAAAATCCCCCACAGCTGTTCCCAAAGACCTGTCTCCTAGGTGATTCTAGATTCTGGCAAGTTGAAAGTTAACATTAACCCTTACACGTCATGGGAATGACATTTATATTCTGGTGTCCCTACCCAGATAGCCACAGCCACAAACCAGCTTATTTAACAACCCCATCTTATAAGTGAGATTAAAGCCCATGTGTTGCTTTTTCTGGCTTCTCAGGATCCAGGTCCCTTTCAATCATTAAGGTCATTCTACCTTCTGAGCCCAGAGACAAATAGGCCAGGCTCTGACCCATGATGGTGGCTCAGCCCCTTGGATGCACTCCTCCTGGCAGTGCAGCAGGAGCCAGAACACTCAGAAACTTAGCAGGGCCAGCCCTTTCTGGTAAATACGGAGGCACTGCAATCAGCAGTCAGGGGAGTGGGTAGTGACTGGACTCCATAGAGCCGAGCAGGACTAGGCCACTCGATGATCTCTGCACTGGCTCTCCAGCACTCCCTCGCTATGTGTGCCTCACTCCAATCTGCAGCCTCCCATGAAGCTCAAGACAGTGTAATGGTCACTTCTTGCTGTGTGACAAGTCACCCCAAACCTTAGCATTGAAGACAAGAAATATTTATTAGCACACTATTTCTGAGAGCCCAGGAAAGTCATCACCTTTCACAAACTCTCAGTAGTGGCAGCCTTTATGGTTTAGATGTGAACTGTCTCCCAAGGCTCATGGGTTTAAACGTTTGGTCTCCAGTGGGTGGCACTAATTTGGGAGACTGTGGAACTTTTTGGACAAGGGGCCTAGCTGACAGGTGTATAGCCGTAGAAATAGGCCTTGAGGGCTACAGGTCAGCTCTGCTTCTTGTCTAGCTTTCTGATCCTCGTCTGTAGCATATAGCAAGCAGCTAGCTTCTTCACCCTGTGGATGCAGTGAACCAAACCTTCCACTATGCCTTCCCCACTATGATGAAAACCATGAGCCAAAATAAACCCATTCTCCCTTAAGTTGCTTCTGTCAGGGATTTTTTTTCAGACCAACATGAAAAGTGACTTATAACATAGGCCAACACTTCTGCTGTTGTCTACTGGTCACACAGACCCATGTTGGTATAGTGAGAGAAGGGCCAGGAGGGGTTAATTGGAGGCTGGTGACAAAATCAGCTTGCCAACATTAAGTCCTAAAAGACTGTACCTCATAGATGACACTATAACTATTCCCCAGAACCCCTAGTCAAGAGTGGGCACAAAACAGAAGCCCCCTCCCAAGAGGGAGCAACTGGAGGACTTGCCTTGAAAATGGCCTTCAGGGGAGCTGGGGATATGGCTCAGCAATTAAGAGCACTGGCTGCTGTCGCAGAGGACCCAGGTTCAGTTCCTAGCAGCCACATTACAGGTAACAAATATCCATAACTCTAGTTCCAAGGGATCTGCCACCCTCTTCTGACCTCCAGGGAATTGTACGACATGAGGACACATACATGCAGGCAATACACTCATACACAGAAAATAAACATAATAAATAAAATTAAATTTTTTAAAAAAGAAAGAAAATGGCCCTCAGCACAGTCCAGGCCTCAGCAGACTGTTGATGTCAGAAAAATAGGAATCATGGATCTGAAAGTCAGATGTGGGGTACTACTTCCAAACTGGAACCCAGGCAACCAGTCCTCTGGAGAGCCTCAATCACAGTGAGTGTTAGAGTCACTTTCTAAACATTCCCAGGGCCTCAGCCTCCTTTCTAAGTTGTATTTAACCATGCAAAGATGAGCTGAATACATTTTGCTGTTGCTTTGTGCTTCTTGTCCATTCAGAATAAGAAAAGGGAGGAAGGTGTCACAGTTCACAGTTCCAGTGTCCCAGGCCTCGCTTGGGTCTGGCATCCCCACACACTCATCAGATCAGCTAGTGCATCTCTCAGCTCCCATCAGAGAAGCTTCTTCTTGCAGCAGATGGTGATTAACATAGAGAACCAAAACTGGTTAACATGCAGAGAGTAAGAGACTGTGGAGAGCTCAGTCCCAAATGGGACACCTATATCACATTTTCTCCTCCCAAGGCTTAGGGATCATTGTGGAAGAGGAGGTGGAAAGACTAGAGGTCCTAAGACAGAGGTCCTAGATAACTACAAGGAATCTGTGTTTTCCAGACACAACAGGGCAGTTGAACATATGAATCCATAGCACTTGTGACAGTATTCACAGGTCCTACATAAACCCAAGCCAGCCAAGAAACCAGCATGGATGGGGAAGATGGGCAAGAAGCCCCAGCCCTAGCTGAGGAGTGACTGGCAATTGATAGCTGCTGGGAGAGGGAGAGTCAATTTTCCTTAAGGGTGTGACATTGAGTAGTTGACCAGGCTCCATGGTATGGACCCACATCCAAGAGCATTTGGGGAACATAGATTAGACTCAAGAGATCTTAAAAAGAGAAGACATTAAGTGGGTAGTAAGGTAGGTATAGAGATGAGTGAGGTGTCTGAATATGATCAAAATACATTGTATGAAATTCTCAAAGAATCAATAAAAATATCAAAAAAATAAAAGAAAGAAAAGGAAGGAAGGGGGGGGGATCTGGCAGTTTGTGGGCTTAGCAGGGCCTGGGTCGCACTTGGTGCCCAACATTTCTGAACCTGAAGGACTATGCTAGTTAGCTTTAACTGTCACCTTGACACAGCTTAGAGTCAGCTGAGAAGGGAATCTCAGTTGAGGTATTGGCCTATGAGCATGTTTGTGGGGGATTATCTTGATCACTGGTTGATGTATGAGGGCCCAGCCTACGAAGGGCAGCACCGTTCCTTAAACAGGTGACATAAGAAAGCTGGCTAAGCAGGAGCCTGCAATCAAGCCAGCAAGCAACATTCATCTATGGTTTTTCACTTCAAGTTCCTGCTTGACTTCCTGCCATTACCTCCTCTAAGTTGCTTTTGGCCAGAGTGTTTTATCATAGCAACAGAGAGAAAACTAGAATAAGAACCCTCCTGCAGAGAAACTCAGATTTAGGATTGGACCTACTTCCTTTACCTTCAGAGGAAAATGAACTGCCTAAGGAATGGAACCACCCATAAGGACCTAAGCATATGAACTTTCTGGACTAGGGATATGCAAGTCAGGATATGGGGCTCTTGCAGAAAGAATCATACCAACTAGACGTTGTGTTTAGCTGCTTCCACTAGAGTCCTTGTTTTATCCAGGTGGGATTGTGTGGCGGCATCTTGTGCTCTGCTTGGTCATGGGTGCTTTTTCCAGGGGAGGGTATGGGAACCTTTTCACTTGACCTTGACTTAGCAGGCACCCATGAATCTTAAACTGTATTCCTTGACCTGTGAGCCAATATTATTCCTGATACATTTACAATAAATTCCAAAAGTTCCACTTCCCCACCTGCACCTCCCACCCAAAAAATGGATTGGATTTTTTGTTATAAAATAGATCTATTTCATTTTTGTGTATACATGCATATTCATGGGGGGAGAGGGCAGTACACACACATGTGTGTGGAGGCCGGAGGAAAATCTTGGGTATCATTCCTCAGGAGATGTTCACTGTGTTTTTGAGACAGAATCTCTACTGGTCTGGAACTCTCCAAGTAGGGTGGGCAGGCTGGCCAGCAAGCCCTAGGAGTCTGCCTGTCTCTACCTCCTGAGTGCTGGGATTACAACTGTATGCTACCATGCTTGGCTTTTTTAAAATGAGGCTTCCTGAGATCAAATTCATGTCTTTATAAGCAGTTTCCTGACCAAGCCATCTCTTCAGCCTCTTAGATTTTTTTTCCTTCTTTCTTTCTTTCTTTCTTTCTTTCTTTCTTTCTTTCTTTCTTTCTTTCTTTCTTTCCTTTCTTATTTATTCTAAAACTATGTTGAAAGTTTTGCAGAAAAATATGAAGTGTGTATACTTTCTATCATTAAAACAAAAAGTCTGTGCTAACCAAATGAGAAGAGAAGATTTGGCTTGGTTCACAGTGTCAGGGATTTCAGCCTCTGGTCACATAGCTCTGTTACTTTGGGACCATGGTCATACCACATACCACAATGGCAGGAGTATGTGTCAGAGGAGGCTGCCTACCTCGTGGTGACCAGGAAGCAAAGAAAGCTGTAAGGTGGTTAAGATCACTGGCTGCTCTTGCAGAGGACCCAGGTTTGTTTCCCAGAACCCATATGATGGCTAACAATCATTTATAACTCCAGTTCCAGGGCATCTGATGCCCTCTTCTGGCCTCCACAGGCACTGCATGCATATGGAGCACTTACATGCAGGCAAAACAGTCATACACATAAATTTTTTTATTTTTATTTTTAAAAAGATCCAAACATGAGACAGGAGAGCATTCCCATCCACCTCTCAACTAGATGCCCTTGTCATAAATACCTGACCTTAGTATGCTGCATTGGTTCTGATTAATTAGTTGTATGTATTTCTTTTCTTGTCACTGTGACAAAATGCCTAAGAGAAGCAACTTAAGAAAGGAAGGATTCTTTTGGCTCATGGTGTCAAATGGTGTAGCTCATCATGGTGTGTGGTGGGGGGATGACATGGCATCATAAATGGCTGCAGGAATGTGAGGTGGACCAGGGAACAGAGAGCTGGGGCTGGAAACAGAGAGTGCAAACTGTAACTAGTGGTGACTGAAACCTTACGGCCCTGTTTGCCCCAGCCAGGACACTTATCCCAAAGGAGCAGGATGCTGAGAGATCACATCTGAACTGCACACAGGAAACAACACAAGCAGGGAGTGGGACAAGGATATAAACTCTCAAAGCCCACCCCCCATTTTGTGCTTCCTCCAGCAAGGCTGCACCTCCTAAAGGTTCCATGACCTCCCCAAACAGTGAGACCAACAGTGGACCAAGGGTTCAAATACATGAGTCTATGTGGGACATTTCCCATTCAAATCACCACAATCAGGTTTCTGTCCTCTTACCTTTAGTCCTCCATCTTCTGTTCCTCTGGCTGGAATGGACCCTCCAGGCCCCCTTGTTTCTCATGGCTTCAGTTTTGTTCTTTAAGATATTTATTTATTGTTATATGTATGAGTGTTTTGCCTGCATGTGTGCCAGTGCACCTGTGTCATGCAATGCTGCAGAGGCAAGAAGATGGTGTCAGATCCCCTGGAACTGGAGTTAAGGATGGTTATTAGCTGCCGTGTGGGTGCTGGGATTCAAACCCAGGTCCTCTTCAAGAGCAGCCAATGCTCTTAACTGCTGAGCCATCTCTCCAGTTACAAAATTTATTTTATTTTTAAAGATGTGTGTCTCTGTGTCTTTGTGTCTGTGTATCTATGTGGGTATGTGGCTGTGAGTGCAGGTGCCCGAAGAGGTCACAAGAGAGTGTGAGATCCCTTGGAGCTGGAGTTATAGGCGGTTGTAAACCACCTGATTTGGGTGCTGGAAACCAAACTCAGGCCATCTGTAGCAGCAGCAATCAGTCTTCACTGCTGAGCCATCTCTTCTGTCTTTCCCGTACTCTGATGGCTTCAATTTTGAGAGTGGCCAGGGGTGTGACAGAAAGTCCCTCCATTGTGCCTCAGCTGGTGTCTTCTTCTGGTAAGCCTTCATGTGCAGTGTAGGCAAGGAGCCATTGGGATGATGTGGGAATGTCAGGGAGCTGATGGGACAAATTGAGACAGGACGAACACCCCCCCCCGCCATGCCTGAGCCCTCCCTGCAGCTGGACACCTCTCTTCACTGTAGTCACGTCTTCTGTGATTACCCTGCAGCTTCATGGGCACCTTGCTTTTCACAGACCTAATAGAGTTCTTGTCTTTTTACTCTTTACATTTACTTCCAAGTATTTTATGACTCTTGCTGCCTCTATGAGTGGGATCTTTTCCAATTACATTATTTTTCTCTAAATTATTGTGATCAATTTTTCCCCTTAAATCATTTGTGTTGTTATACTAGAAAACAACTGGTTTTATAAATCCCTATACTGATCAGCATTCCTGCCAAATCTCCATGTTATGTCCGAGGGGTCTGATTTGATAGTCTTGAAGTTTGGGGGCAGATAACTGCATCTCATGCAGATGATGATTTCAGCTCTTCCTTCTGCGAACTTATAAAGCTTGGTGAACTATCTCACATGATTGCTATAGAGACTCCAAAAATGACTAGTCAGAGGGAGAAAATGGGCAGCTTGCTGGTCTCCAGCTCAGCTTTTTCCAATGTCATGGTGCTGTACTTCTTTTTTTCAATTTTTTTTAGATTTGTTATTTATTTTATGTGTATGAACGTTTTGCCTGCAAGTGCGTAATGCAAGTGCACGTGTGTTATGCAATGCCCGTTGGACACCAGAAGAGGATGTCAGATCCCCTGGAACTGGAGTTAAGAACAGTTGTTTGCCACCATGTGGGTGCTGGGAACTGAACCCAGGTCCTTTGCAAGAGCAGCCAGTGCTCTTGACCGCTCAGCCATCTCTCCAGTCTGATATTGTAGGTTTTTGACTATCACTTTATTAGATTTTAGAACCCTCATTCCAGCTCTGTTTCTGTAGGAGTTTGTATGTATTGAGAGTGAAAATTACATTCTATCAAAGCCTTTTTTTGGTATCTGCCATCAACACCTACTTTTCCACATTAGCCTCCAAATGCAATAATAATTGCTCTGCAATAATTTGCCCAAATGCAATGCATAACAGGCTTTGGTAAGTGTTCTGTCAGCTCTGAGATGTGGAGTGAGACACATCAAAGTGTATTCCTCCTCTAACGGGCTGTCTGGTCCAGATGACTAACAGAGAACCTCTGTATGGGTGGCTCTGTAGGGTTTGGAGTCAAGCTGGTGTTAGTCTCCTCCCTTTTTGTTCGAAGGTGTGACAGCCTGCTATTGTTTTGCTGGTGCAAGTGGCTCCTGGGAGGCATCATGGGAAGACTGCAGTCTTCTGCTTCCTGCAGAAGCTCCACCTCAACATGGGCTCTTTGGCCAGGTCACTGAATGCAGGCTGCTGTCTCCACCCTGCAGAGTCTGCCTGTGTCTCCTTCTCAGCAAAGCAGAAGGATCCAGCCCTAGGAGGTATGAACACTGTCAGAGATGGTGAAGGCAGATCACTATGGGACAGCTCCCCTGTGCCTTACCCTCTGAAGGTGGGCAGGCATGGAGGGATCTTAGGAGCTCACCCCACTATAGTGGCAGAGAATGTCTCAGGAGGCAAAATGGCTCATAGGAGCCCATCTCAGACAGTGCTGGAGCTGCTGGGGGCAGGGGGCAGGTGATGAAGGTCTCTTGGGCTGAGCTTGGTGTTGGCACCAAGTGGGACCCGGAAGCTGGGGTGTGTTGAGGCCGGCTGCTCTGAGAGGTCATATTCTCACATGACTTCCTACCACTTGACCTCTGTCTTAGCCAGGAACTCACTGCAGGTGTGTGTCTAGTCCATACTGCAGGTGCCCAGTGGGAGAAGGGAAGCAGGTGGAGAGAGAGGGAGGGAGGGAGGGAGAGAGGGAGAGAGGGAGAGAGAGAGAGAGAGAGAGAGAGAGAGAGAGAGAGAGAGAGAGAGAGAGAGAGAGAGAGAGAGAGAACCATTATATGTCCACTGACATGGACCAGGCACAGACACTTAGCTAGCACTAGTTTGAAGGAAAAGAATAATGAGGCCACTGATGTAGAGGAAGAAGAGGAGGAGGAGGAGGAGGAGGAGGAGGGGGAAGAACAATAACAACAACAACTGGGTGTGGTGGTACCTGCCTCTACTCCCAGGACTGTATTAGCACAAATGAGAAGATGGTGAGTTCAGAGAAACCCTGGGCAGGATCCTATCTCTGACCACTAAGGGCTGGGCATGGGAGTAAAGGTATAGCTTGGTGGTAGAGTGCTTGCTTAGCATGCACAAAAGTTTTGGGTTTGATACTCAGCATTGCAAATGGAAGGAATGGAGGGATAGACAAGGGGAAGGATGAATAAACAATCCAGAGAGGGTTCCAGGTACAACTGGGTCAAGAGAAGGCATCAGTATCACTAGCAATGTGTCATCATTCATCTTTCCTCTCATGAAGAGAGGCTAGAGAGATGACTCCGTGGTTAAGAGCACCAGAGGATGCAGGTTCGATTCCCAGTATCCACATGGCAGCTAACAACTGTCTGTAACTTCAGTTCCAGGTGAATCCAATACCCTCTTCTGACCTCTCTGGGCCTTGCACAACACGGGTGCACTTACATACATTCAGGCAATACACTCACATACATAAAAATAAAAATAATAAATAAATTTTTAAAAAGCACCCAGAAAATTATGAGAAGCAGGGAGAGCAGGCTATCGTGGGCACATTGGGAAGAACAGGCAGGCCCAGTAAAATAAGAACAGAGGGACCCAGTGTCACATGACTGTTACCCAGGAAATTATGTTCCTTCTTTGGGTTCTGAGTCTTGTTAATAAAAGAATTCACTTAGAAGGAACCTCAAAAATGATTTTATTAGCATTTCATAGAGAAACGCCAGGGTAAGCAATCTGTGATTCTCGCTGTGTTTAGCCATGGAGATTGCCAAGCAGCTACATAGCAGAAGGGGCAGGGGGCCCAGAGAAAGCACAAGAATGCCCAAATTGTCAGGGAAAGCACATTAGGCTTGTGTCCAGTATCTGAAGGAAAACGGAAAAAAAAGGGGGGGGCAGTTATACTTTTTCTAGAACTCAGAAAATCAAGCTCCACAGTGTTGCTCTAAGGAACATTCTAGAAGCAGCTGCACTTAGGGAGGGGCTTTTGGAATAAATAAATACATTACCTCCCTGAGGGGATAATTATTCCTTCTGCTCCTTAGCATGTCTTCAGGTGAATCCGCTTTCTTAGTCGGGGCAGTGGGGCCGGACTCCTGGCCAAGTGATTGACAGGCCCAGCTGGAATAACTCTTAAGGGACGAGACAACCGTTTGTAACGTTCTAATCTTTGGAGCAGATCAGAATGTTACGTCTCCACCCAAGGCCAGAGGTATTCCATTTAGACCAACAGAACTAAGGAGGAGCAGTAACAATGATTTCCTTTCTATTGTTATCTGAAAACGGGGTCCAAAGCTGACCAAGAGGGAGGAGGCCACTCTCAATGGATTCCAAAGCTGCTGATCCCTGTATAGCTACCTAACATTTCTCCTTCAAGAATTGAAATCCCGTCAGGCCAGGTGGCAGACCCCTTTAATTCCATCACTTGGGAGACAGAGGCAGAAGGGTCTCTGTGAGATTGAGGCCAGCATGGGATGGTTCCAAGCCAGCTTGGTCTACATAATGAGATCCTGTCTAAACAAAACAAGCAAAGCAAAACCAAATCCAAGAATTGAAACTCCTAAATAATTTAGGACCTGGGTTGAAATTGGGGAGTAACCCATTTCCACCATGAAAACCCAGAAATCCAATTCTGAAGCTGTTTATTAGACTGGGGTTGCATTCACACCTCATGGATGCTCCCTTAGGAGAATGAGAAATATAACCAGAAAGCAGAGCTGCCTTCTGGAATTCCTAGCCTCTGGGCAGGACACAACCAAAGGCATTTTGGTTTAAACATTTCTGGCATCTCTGGGTGGACAAGTCACTGATTCTGCAGAAGCACTCCACCTCTATTTGGCCAAGGACTTGGGGACTGTCTCCTTTGTGGTCAATTCATTCTCCCTGGTCAAAGATAGGACAGCAGAAGCAGTTCTTTCTTCTGTAGTTGGTTTAGACAGGGACACATGATACATGTCTGAGGTGCAAGGGGATGAGTGAGGAAGAGATTCCCCTGCCGTTGGAGATTCCTGGAAGGCCACAGTCCTCTTTCTATCCTTCATCCTGGCTATGGGACTCCCCAGAAAATAAGACAGGCCAAGGCTGGTGAACAGAGCCAACTCCAAAGAAAGAATCATGCTGGGCAACATCCTTGAGCAACTCAGCTAACCAAGTGAGAACTGTCTTGTCTTAGCATCCTGTGATAGGAGATGAACTGCCCTTACTGTTGGGACTACTTTTTGTGGGATCTTAAGTTATTTGTAGCTAAAAGCATTCTAATGGTTGCAAACAGGATGATGCTGCATGTATCATTTTGAATGTGTCATCTTATTTCACAATACACCATGAAAATTTTTACAAGCCCTTTTTTACAAGTCGTTTTTACAAGCACATTTTATCTCTAATAGGATTTTTAATGGCTGCACTGTGTACAACATGTTGTGACATATTCAGGTGTTGCCAACTTTTGCCGTTATAAATAATAATGTGATGCTGTCCTTGTTTGGTTTGAGGGATGGTTTTTGAGGAATAAAGTGACAGGGGTAAAACATATATGCATTGCTAAAGTTTCCTTAAACTTCCCTCCAGACCTTTGCATTGATTTGTAATCACTTCTACTTAAAGGGTATACTTTACTTAATTTTCCTTTGTTAAAAATCAGTCAAAGGCAGAGGCAGGCGGATCTCTTGTAAGTTTGAGGCCTTGAAGTCAGCCTGGTCTTCATAGGGTTTCAGGCCAGCCAGGGATACATAATGAAGCCCTGTCAAAAAATGAAAAAAAGATGGAAGCGAAGAAAGAAGAACAACTGGAAACTGTCCTCTGACGTCTACACATGCACCATGATGTGCATGTGTGTACACACACACACACACGCACACACTCCAATCAGCTGCACATGTGTGGGTGTCTGTTGGATCTGTCCTACCCGTCCTTCTAATGGTCTGTCATTGCACTGACCACATGACTTCCTCATTGCCACAGCTTTCTATCAGTCTCACTCTCTGGTGCAAGGCCTCTGGCTCTTCCTCAGGACCACCCTGGCAACCTGGTTTACTTCTGTCCCTATTTTAGAATTAGGTTCTCGATTTCTTTATTACAAAGCACCAAGTCTTCCAATTGATAAACATGGACTTTTTACTTTTACTTAATTTCCCTCAACAAGGATTCAGTTTCCAGTGCATATATGCTGTAATTTTCCACATGATTTATTCCTAAGCATGTGGGGATGTTTTAAGATCGACTGCAATGAAAGCTCTACTTTCATTTGTTTTACTTGTATGTAGAAATACAATTGATTTTTGAAGTTACCATGTTTAAGCAATACTTTGAAATGTTCTTATTTGTTCTAATAGTTTGTGTTAGATCTGCTGAATCTTCTGTATACACCACCATGCTATGTGTGCATAAATAACAGTTTTGCACTTAAAAAAATCTTATGCTTTTTTTTCTTATCTTATTGAACTGGCTAGGGTCTTCAGTGCAGTGCTGAACAGAAATAGCAATAGCAGTTTTGTCTTTAATTATCTGGGGTTAGAGAGATGATTCAGCAGTTAAGAGCACTGGCTGCTCCTGCAGAAAACCCAGGTTCAGTTTCCAGCACCCACATGATGGCTAACAACCAACCATCCATAACATAGTTCCAGGATCTGATGCCTGCTTCTGGCCTCTGTAAGCATTGCATGCATGTGGTGCACTTGCATACACACAGGCATAAACTATAAAATAAAATAATAAAATAATAAAAAATTATTATGTGTGCATGTGTGTCTGTGTGTGGGTTTGTGTACATGATACAGTGTCCCTCCAAGGCCAGAAGAGGGTGTGTGTTCCCCTGGAGGCTGGAGTTGCAGATGGTTGTGAGCCACCAGGTGGATGTTGGGAACTGAACTTGAAAACCTTGTAAGAGTAAGCACTTTTAGCCTGAATCATCTCTCCAACTTCTGCAATTTCTACTTTAAAATATAAATATGTTCTCCAAGGGGTCTTGTAGATATGTAGGATTAGATTAGGGAAGTTTCTTTCTGTTCCTCTTTGCTGGTAGTTTATCATGATAAAACATTGAATTTTCTCACATGATACTTCTGCCTCTTGAGCAGATTATGAATTTTTCATCCTATGTTCATCCTCTGTTTTCATCCTCTGTTTTCTGTTAATATGGTGAATTGCATTGAAAGAATGTTAAAAATGATTTTGCATTCTTAAAATTAAAATCATTTGGTGGGGCTGGAGAGATGGCTCAACAGTTAAGAGCACTGACTGCTCTTGCAGAGGACCTGGGTTCAGTTCCCAACATCCATATTGAGCAGCTCACAACTGCCTGAAACTCCAGTTCCACTTCTGGCACCTTCTTCTGGGTCCATGAGCACCTGGACACATGTGGTATACTTACAGACAAGGAGGCACACATAATATATACATAAATTTTAAAAATCAATTTTAAAAATCTTAAAAACCCATTTAGTTATGACATTATCTTCGTTTGACATTATCTTATATTTTGTTTGAAAACATTTTCTTTGTAATTTTTCTATTTATGAGACATATTTTTCTATTTATGAGAGATTGATCTATACTTTTCTATTCCTTTCCTATAAAATATAATAATAAAATGTCCTATTTTCCTTTTAGGGTGATGCTGCTCTTATAGAAAGAGTTCAGAATTGTTTTCTCTTTCTCAGTTTTCTGAAAGAATTTATATAAGATCAACACTGAAAATTCACCAGTAAGGCTCTCTGGCCTTGGAAATCTTGTTGTTGGAAGACTTTGAATTTAAATTACAGATTTGATTTTTTTAAGCATGCATAATGTAATGTTTTTAAATTCCTCTCAACTGGCAAGTTATATTTTCTTTTTTTCTCTCCCCTGTAGAGTCAGAGGCAAGTTATATTTTCAAAGAATTTGCTTGTTTAACTTACATTGCTGCAAATTACACTAGATTGCATACATCCAGTCTTAGCAGAGTTCTGGAATATGACAGGTATCAGGAAAGATGGGCTGGCATCAGACATGGGATCTTAGGGCCATTTAGGCAATCTGGAGAGCTGAGGATTTGTTCTTAATGTGATTTCTTCTCTGGACTTTTTAGCAATTTGCTTAATTTTCTAAGCCTTTGAAGGTTTTTCTACTAACCCTTTAAACATACAGCTTTCCGATTTAATCCCTCTCCAGTTAGAGAGCATATTCCATATCGTTTCAAGTCTTTGAAATTTTTGTTAGTTGCTCTATATCTAATATTGTCTGTTCGTTGTCAATCTGGTCTATTACATAGATGATACACAGCACTGTAAGAGACTATTCTTTCTGTCATTATTCAGTGTGGTGTTGTACATGTCAACTGGGTGGAACTGGTTAACTGCATTGTTGAAATACTCAGTATTCCACATTCACTGTAAGGCCAGAGTCGTGAATTACAGAGTGGAAGATGACACAGGTGTAGTCCCGTTTCCACCACACTGTGCCAGGCATCTTTCTCATTAGTATAACTTAAGGCTGTTGCTACCGACCCCAGGTATATGGCTGAGGAGTCTGTCAGGTCTCTTCATTGTGGTCGTTCTCTTCCCCACTTCCTACTGTGCACTTGGGAAGGAAATCAGTATGTGCACCCTACACCCACGAGTGGGGAGGTATGCTCCTTCTAGAGGGCAGATTCTCGATATCAGTTATTTGGAATTATTCTATATAAGAGATTTCTCTTTTCCTCCCATTGCTAATTTATCACATCAGTGATTTATATCAGCGTGGATTTATGGAGCTTTGTTTTATGCTTTCATTTTAACCCAATGGCGCCTTATTAATTTTATTGCTGAAAATGTTTCAGCTTTAGCTGTTAAGGTCTCTTTCAGCTGGTTCCTATTCTCCTCTGACTAGTTCATCAGCATTTTTCTTTTTCTTTTGAGCTGATTTTTGAAGAGTGCAAGATCTTCCAGGTTCATCTCCTGTATTCCCTTCCTCAGTCCTAGAATGAAGAGTTATGATCCTTTTATATATAATATATATATAAATTTTATGTGTATGTGTGTATTGCCTGCATGTAGGTAAGTGCACCCATGTCGTGCAAGGCCAGCGAAGGACAGAAGAGACTGTTGGATCCCCTGGGACTGGAGTTACAGACAGTTGTTAGCTGTCATGTGGGTGCTGGGATTGGAGTATAGGACACTATGCAGGGCCTTCTGAACTCATGCTGGGTTTCTGTACAAATAAACCCATCATAAACTGAAAATATTGTAAGATGCCGGATCTGGCAGCACGTGCTTGTAATCCCAGGACTTGGGAGTCTGAGGCAAGAAGATCATGAGTTTGAAGTCAGCTTTAGCTACATAGCAAGACCCTGTCTCAAAAAATAATGTGGAGAATGATGCAGGAAGACACTTGACATCAGTGTCTGATCCCAACACACACATGCATGCACATAAGCACACACATGAAATACATATAGCAACACACATACACACACACACACACCCCAAATGAATAAATAAAGAAAAACCACATTTAAGGGCTTGACATGGTGGTGCTCACCTGTAAATCTAGTACACAGGAGGGAGAGGCAGGAGGAGGATTGAGAGTGCAAGGCCAGCCTGGGATACATAATAAGTTCAAAAACAACCTGGACTACACGGTAAGACTCTATCTCAAAATTATAGATATTTATGGGGCTGAAGAGATGACTCAGCAGTTAAAAGCACTGGCTTCTCTTGCAGAAGCCCGGGGTTCAATTCCCAGCACCCACATAGTGGCTAACAACCATCTGTAACTCTAGTTCCAGGGGAATCCAACACCCCCTCAAACTTCTGCAGGCATTGCTTGACACAGGTGCACTTACAGACATGCAGGCAATAATACACTCATACACACAAAAAAAATTCAAACAAAATATTATTTCAAATATATAGATATTTAATACACTTAACCTACTGAACACTAAGAATTAGCTTAGCCTATCTTAAACATACTCAGAACACTTAGGCTTCCAGTTGGGCAAGGATCATCTAACACAAAATCCATTTTAAATAAAGAGTTGAAACATGTGATTCATTAGCTATCTATAGCTAAAAGTTCTGGCAGTATAGTACACAGTGCTGTGTTGGCTGGTCACCCTCATAGGCACGTGACTGACCAGGAGCTGCGGCTCAGTGATGTCCCCAGTGTTGAGAGTGTGGTACTGCGTATGTCCCTAGCCAGGCAAACTTCCAAATTCACAATTCAAAGTGTGATATTTACTGAATTCCTGCCACTTTTACATCATCGAAACCATCATCCAAAACAGTTTGGCTGGGCTGTCACCACAGAAGGACAGGCTGGGTACTTGAAAGAAATCCTACAGCACTCAGTAATGTTCTGATGGCATTCCACGCATTATGAATGTTGCCTTGGCCTCTTTATTCAGCCCCAAATATTTTATAATTGTTTCTATGGTTGCTTCTTGGATCAGTGGTTTATTTAAAAATGGGTTATTTAATTTCCAATTATCTGCAGGATTTTCTAGGTACCTTAATAAATAACTATTAAGAATATCTTAAAAATAATAACTGTTATTTAGCTATTTATATTCAGTTTAAGTCTAGTTTTGAGAGAAAACATAATCTTGAAGGTTCAACTTTTTTAAAAATCTTTTTTGTTTTGTTTTGTTTTTTGAGACAGGGTTTCTCTGTAGCCCTAGGTGGCCTGGAACTCACTATGTAAACCAGGCTGGCCTGGAACTTGCTCTGTAGACCAGGCTGTCTTCAGTCTCACAGAGATCTCCATCTCTGCCTCCCAAGTGCTGGAATTAAAGGCATGTGCCACCATGCCTGGTTAAAATTTTTTAAAATATTTTATTTATTTGTATTTTATGTGTGTGAATGTTTTGCCTGCATGTATGTACACCACATGTGCAATGCCCACAGAGACCAAAAGAGGATGTCAGATCCCCTGGAACTGGAGTTTAGCTGCCATGTGAATGCTGGGAACTGAACCCAGGTCCTCTGCAGGAGCAGTTGGTGCTCATTTTTTAAGAAAAAAAAAGGATTTATTTTTATTTATGGTATGGTGTATGTCTGTGTGAGTATATGCTATGTGTGTGTGGGGGTGCCCTTGGAGACCAGAAGGGGCATTGAGTCCCCTGGAGCTGAAGTCACAGGCAGTTGTGAGTTGCCAGATGTGGGTGCTGGAGCCGGACTCTGATTTTCTAGAACAATATACACTCTTAACCACTGAGCCATTTCTTCAGCCTCCAACTTTAAAAAAAAATTATGGCTCCTATAGAGAAAGTTCTATATGTACTTAAAAAATGATTTATTTATTTTTATTTTATGAGCATGAGTGTTTGCCTGCATGTATGTATGTCAACCATGTGTGTGCAGTGCTCATGGAGAGCATAAAATGGGTCAGATGCCCTGAACTGGAGCTGAAGAGAGTGGGGAACCATCATGTGGGTGCTGGGAACTGAGTCAGGTCTTCTACAAGAGCACCAAGTGCTCTCAACTTCTGAGTCCTCATTCCAGCCCCTCACCTGGAGTTTTTGACCCATTTACATTTAACATAACTGTGATATAGTTGAGTGTAGTTCCACCAGCTTTTCTGGTTGGTTTCTGTTTGTCTCTTTTTCTTCTTTCCTGTCTTCTTTTGAGTTAAACTTTAAAAAATAGCCTTAACTTTTTGGGTAAACCTCTCTGCATTATTTTGGATAATTTGCTGAAGGGATTCTGGTATACACTGTAGTTCTCATTCTGTCCCTTTACATCAAACCTTGCAACAGTCTTTCTACTCTTTGTAACATATATATATATATATATATATATTTAATGTGTATGAATGTTTGGCCTGCATGTATGTATGTGTACCATGTACATGCAATGTATTCAGGAGCCAGAAGAGGTGTCAGATCCCCTGGAACTGGAAGATGGCTGTAAGCCACTATGTGAGTGCTGAAAACTGAACATGGGTCCTCTGCAAGAGCAATCAGTGCTCTTAACCAAAGAGCCATCTCTCCAACTCCTCTTTGCATTACTTTTTATTATACACCTTGAAACTATACATGTTACAAATTCCATAGCACAACACCATGTCATAATTTTTGTTTCTAACAATTACATATTTTCAAACAAAGAGAATAAATGTTTTATTTAACAACTGTTTATATGCTTACTATTTTTATTGTCCTTCATTCCTTCCTGTAAGTTGGAATTTCCTTCTGATATAAATTTCCCAGGGCTGGAGAGATGGCTCAACAGTTAAGAGTATGCACTGCTCCTGCAGAGGACCCAAGTTCAGTTCCCAGCGCCCATATCAGGAGGCTCACAACTGCCTGTAACTCCAGCTCCAGGGCATCTGATGGCCTCTTCTAGTCTTTGAGGGTGCTTGCACGTGAGTGTGCATAGTAATACACACAAATAAAGAAATAAATGTACCTTCAAATGTGAAGAATTTCTTTAGTTTTTTTCTTCTTTTTCTAGTAATTAATTACTTAATTTTAATAAGATGGGCTTCCTGGTAATGAACTTTCTCAGCTATCATTTACTTGAAATGTGTTTTTTTCCTCAAGTTTGAAGTTTTCTCTGAATATATAATTCTGGGTTCCTCTTTTCTTTCTTTTTTTCTTCAGCACATTACATATTTTTCTGCTGTCTTCTGGTTTCTGTCTCATCCCTGCTGAAAATTCACCCATCATCTATATATGCCTTCCTCTGTGTGTGATATGTGCTGGGAGGCCATTTTTTGCTGTTCATTTGCATTTTTCATGGCTGCTTTTAACATTTTTCTCCTTCTTTTTGACATTTAGTCTACGAAGTACCCAGGTCTAGCTTGCTTTGGTATTTATATTTTATTTATTTATTTATTTATTATTTTTATTATTATTTTATGTGTATGAGTGTATTGCCTGCATGTACGTAGTGCACCCATGTTGTGCAATGCCTGAAGAGGTCAGAAAAGGATGTCAGATCTCCTTGAATTGTAGTTTCAGATGGTTGTTAGCCACCATGTGGAAGTCGGTGAATTCAGCTCCACCCCACCCATTCTGCCTCCTCTCTGATGGGCAGTCTGGAAACCTCCCTCCCCTTTCCCATTCCCTCCTCTTGCTGCTAATTAGCAGCCTTGGAATCTCTGAGGTCAGTGGTGGATTTTGTGATTTAGACCCATATTTCTGACTCCATCCTTTGTGAGATTTGCCCTTATGGTGTCTTCCATCTTGTAGACCCACCTTCTGTCCTGTGGATCCTAAAACTTCTACTCAGTGGCCGCTTTCCTCCACCCTGCACACTCCCCTCCACCACACTTCCCCCACTACACATTTCTCTACTGCACACTCCCCTCCACCAGACACTCCCCCAGTGCACTCCTTCCCCTCCTGCACACCTCTCTCCCACCCCCTGCACACTCCTCTGCTACACACTCCCCAATGCACACTCCTTTCCCACTGAATACCCCCCCACTGCACATACCCACACATTCACAGGCCAGAAAGCAGCATGCTGTCAGGAAACACAATTGACACACTTCCTCAATGACTCTATTTCCTTATTTTGCTGTCCAATACCACTCTAATTTCTGAATTTTTTTGTGTGTGTGACTTCACACAGTGTAAAAATGTTGTGTTCAGAGCATGTGGTTGTAATCTGGAGGAAAGTTTAAGTCAATTAAATCCATTTTGCCATTACTGGACCTGGAGCCAAACCAGATCACACCACAGCTGCAGGGGAGGGCATCTTAATCATTGTCCTGGAGCTTTCACATCTTTTCCATGTCTTATTGACTATTGCTTATTCATTTCTCCAGATAAATGTTATTATTTGGTTGTGTTTAAAAACAAATCCCCATGGGTGGCAAGCTTGGTGGTAAAGCCTGTAATCCCAGCTGTTCAGGAGGCCAAGGTGAAAGGATTTCTAGTTTCAAGGCTTGTCTGAGCTACACAGTGAGTTCAAAGTGATCCTATGCAACTTCGTGATAGCTTGTGTTTAGAATAAGGAAGGAGGAGGAGGAGGAGGAGGAGGAAGGGGAAGAGGAGGAGGAAGAAGAAGAGGAAGAGGAAGGAGGAGAAGGAGGAAGGGGAAGGGGAAGAGGAGGAGGAAGAAGAAGAGGAAGAGGAAGGAGGAGGAGGAGAAGGAGAAGGAGGAGAGGGAGAGGGAGAGGGAGAAGAAGAAGAAGAAGAAGAAGAAGAAGAAGAAGAAGAAGAAGAAGAAGAAGAAGAAGAAGAAGAAGAAGAAGAAGAAGAAGAAGAAAACTATAGAGCTCAGCAAGTAAGGTGCTTACCACACAAGCCTGATGACCTGAGTTCACTGCCCAAAAGCTACAGGTAGAAGGGTAGAATTATGACCTCCAGACACATGCTGTGGCCTGCACACCCTACCCCTTCACATCGTGTATGTATGTTCCTGCACACACACAAATAATAAATTAAAAATTTTAACATATTTTATGTTTATTGTATTATGTATATGAATGTATTGCCTACTCATATGTAAGCGCACCTGTGTGTGTCATGCAATGCCTGTGGAGGTCAGAAGAGGGCATTGGATCCCCTGGAACTGAGTTATGCACCCATCATGTGGGTGCTGAGAACCGAACCCAGGTCCTCTACAAGAGCAGCAAGTGTGCTTAACTGCTGAGCCATCTCTTCAGCCCCAAATTAAAATTTTAATTAAAATGAATAAATAATAAAAAGTATAAAAGAACTAGGATATAGCTCAGTGGTAGAGCACTTGCCTAGCATGCTCTTCAGGCTGCAGGTTCAAGCCCCCCAAACACACACACACAGGCACACACACGCACGCACGCCCGCATGCACCACAGAGATATTGAATGAGTTTCCACTACATTTATAGATGAATATACGGTGTTATTGATCTCTTAATAATAGTAAAACTTTCTCCTAGTGTGTTTTTCCACTGATTAGGCTATAGTTTATGTTGTTTGTTGATAAGTTTTTCTTCCTTCCTCTCTCTCTTTCTCCTTCCTTCCCTCCCTTCTTTCTTTTCTCCCTTTCCTTCATGGTGCTGGAACTTGGACCCAGGGCACTGAGCATGCTGGGGAAGCACTCTACTGCTGAGTTATGTCCCAGTCCTTCTTCCCTCTTTACTAGTTTTACTTTGAGAGGGGGGTCTCAGTGAGTTGCCTGTGTCGATCTCACACTTGCTATGTAACTCAGGTGGGCCTTTACTTTGAACTTCTACTCCCAAGTAGCTGGGATCACAGGTGTGTGCCACCACACCAGGCTCATTCATATGTATATGTGTTCATGTGTGCATGGGTGTGCATACATGTGTGTGCGTGTGTGTGGAGGCCAGAGGCCACTGCTAGCCATAAACCTTGTTTTGTGAGGTGGTCTTTCACTGGGATCTGGGGCTCTCTGACTAGGCTGGCCACCAGCGAGCCCCAGGGATCTGCCTGTCTGGCTCCTCAGCACTGAGATTACAAACACACACCACTGTACTGGGTTTTCATGTGGGACCTGAGGCTAGAACTTGGGTCCTCATGCTTGCACGGCAAGCCCCTCCCTGCCGATCCACCTCTCCAGCCCTCCTTTTGTAATTTTCTTCACCTAGCTTTTACTCACTTTTGCAGTTTTAATCATTTAAAATCTTTAATAATAACCAGAGCATAAGCCTTTTCACTCACTTTTTCCTCAAGGATCCAAATTGAATTGGTCCCATTTACCCACTTGTGGCTGTGTCCCTTGGAGAGCAATGGAGGAAACAGAAACCACATCAGCTTATCACAGTCAGAGAAAGACACAGTGAACTGCTCAACAGGGTCCTGGATGGGGGGGGCAGTAGAGCAGGGCACCAAGACAGGAACTTTAGGAAGTATTTACCAACTGGGGGCTGGCAAAGGACAGGAAGAGAAACTTTTGGAGCCAGTGTCCCCCAGAATGGGATTCAAGCCCATTTGGAAGGGATGCTCTCTGCCCAGCATTGGCATCACCAGAGCACCCAGAAGGGCCCCATGCAAATGTCATCTGGGCCTCTAAGCAGAGTGGGCTGGTGACTGCTGACGTCTCTCAGAAATTCAGAGGAGAGTTTCATAGCTTTGCAGCACTGACTGGTGGTACCAACTCCTCTGAGGGAGGCTCTGAGGCTGGGTCCATGGGAAGAAGTGTGAATAAGAGCCAACTGCCAAGGTCCAGTTCACTGGCCTTAAGGTTACAGGGTCAGGGACAAGTGCAAGTCATTTCTCTTCTTTCTTTCCTGCTTGTCAATCTTCATGTGGCAGAGTCAGCTGTCAAATGTGAATGCTAGTGGCACTCAGCATCACAGAGTGAAGCAGAGTGGTTGTGAATCTCTCAGAGGAGGGCATGATCCTGGTGTCCTGTGCCCAGGTGTCAACATCTCTGTGGGTATTGGGCTCTCCCCAAATTCACAGCCAAAATCTGCCTCCCCTGACCATCCTGCCACCTAAGAACTGAACTAAAATCAACTGGTCACCACCAATTCTTTCAATGAAATGAGAGAAAGGAGAAAAGAGTGAGAAAGAAATTAGAGATGGGGGCTGGAGAGATGGCTCAGCAGTTAAGAACACTTGTTGTTCTTGCAGAAGACCTGGGTTCGAATCCCAGCACCCACATGGCAGCTAACAACTGTCTATAACTCCAGTTCTAGGGGATCCAATGGCCTCTTCTGTCTTCCATGGGCATTTCACGACACGGGTGTACTTATCTACATGTGGGCAATACACACATGCACATAAAATAAAAATAATAAACAAAAAATATTTTTTTAAAAAAGAAAGAAATTAGAGATATGGCTGGCCATGATGGCCCATGCCTGTAATCCCAGAATGTGGGAAGCTAAAGCAAGAAGACCTCATATTCAAGGCCAGCTTGAACTACCTAGTGAGACTCTGTCTCCAAAAATGGAGGTTGGGGCCTGGGGAGATGACTCGGTGAGTAAAGTATCTGCTGTTCAGGCATGAGGACCCGAGTTTGGATTGCTAGCACCCATGTAAAAAGCTGGTGTGGTTGCATGTGGCTGTAACCCCAGCTCTGGGGGAGTAGAGACAGGGAGATAATGGAGGCTTGCTGGCCTGCCATCCTAGTCAGAGTGGCAAGCTCTATTTTCAGGGAGAGGCCTTGCCTCAAAAAACAAGGTGAAGTGTGATTGAGGAAGATACCCAAAGTTGACCACTGTCCCCACACATGGGCTCATACACCCACACCCACACACATATCTGCACACACACACACACCACCCACATACATAAAATAGTGATATATCTGTACATATACAGATACACACACACACACACACACACACACACACACACATACACACACGGTCGTAGTAATGATCTTTACTTTTGTTGCTGTGTGACCGGTCATCAGCTCAGTAACAGTACTTTCTTTCTTCATTACCCATACATATTATGTTCCACCTCACTTGATTCGAATCTTCATTCCCAAGAGTCTGAACATCGGTAGGCCAGTGGCTCCTTGCTTATTGTGATTCTTAACTAAGTTCTCTCATTGAATGTTGCTAACTTTGGAGATGTCCCCAGAATGCCTTCTGGGTTTAGCTGTGGCTTCCCCGCTGTTAATCCCATCAGGCAGTGGAGTAGCCCACACGTGTGCCTGTTGGTGCAGTGACGGGAGGCAACCAGAGTACCCAAACTTCTCAATCAAATGCAGTGGACCCTTTGTGGTAGAGTCCATTTCTCTGGGAATGGACTTCCAATAGGTGGAGTCTAAAGGGTTCAAGTGCATGTGGCCTTGAGGCAGCACTCAGGGAGGCCACGCCCACCCTGTTTCCTGGCCTCCTCACTGCACAAGTGGGAGGAACCCTAGAGTGTTCTGCATCCTGTGAGACAGACCCACAAGCCTTTCACGGCATTGTCCTCAGGTTCCAGATGGCCAATTCTTGACACCAGGTCAGCTTCTACATGAGGGATGCATACCAAGACTAGAGATATCACAGCTCCCTGTCTTCCTCTTGCTAAGAAATGAGTTCCCTGCTCAGAGGCAATGTTGGGTGGCATCCTGTGGTGACACATAAGGCATCCCACAGTCCAGAGGGGGCAGAAACTTCAGGCAAAGAAGGTAGGGAAGCATCCAAAATGGCAAGCCTGGGGAGAGAGTGTTGGGACTGTGTGAGTGGATAAAAGGCTGTGGGTTGGCTGAGTCCATAAAATAAAAATAATAAATAAAATATTGAAAAAAAGCAGGAGGCTCTGAGTTTGATCCCCAGAACTTCTGTAAAAACCCAGGCAGGCTGCTTCCCTGGGCCTGCAGGACCGGCTGCAGCCCTCTCTCCTACCCATAGGCCTCTCTCCCGGGTAAGTCCACAGCGCCCTGCACTCCCCCAGCCTCATTCACCCTCCCATCTCTGCAGCTCTATCCTCCGGGTTTGGGCCCTGCCCCATTCCTTGTCTTGGGGCCCCAGACACCTGGGGAACCAATAATGCTCCTTGATCCTTTTCATCCAGACCAACTTAGTGCCTTCTCTGGGCCCCAGGAGCACTGCTTCTGGGCCTGACCTGGCCCTCACCTCCCTCTGCTTACTTGGGCCTGCAGGACCCACAGCAGGCCTCTCTCCTACCCACAGGCCTCTCTCTTGGGTAAGTCCATTGTGCCCTCTGTGCCATGACTCCCCCAGCCTCATTCACCCTCCCATATCCACGACCGTTCTCTCCTCTGAGTTTGGGCTCTGCCCCATTCCTTGTCCTGGGGCCCCAGACACCTGGGGAACCAATAAGTCTTCCTGATCCTTTTCATCCAGACCAACATAGTGCCTTCTCTGGGCCCCAGGAACACTGCTTCTGGGCCTGGCCCTGCCCTCAACTCCCTCTGCTTCTCTGGGCCTGCACCACCCTCCAGGCTCTTTCTGGGTCCCTGGGGCTGACCTTTCCTCTTCCCAATCCTTTGCATCCAGACCAACCCAGCTCCTCAGTGCAGCCCTCAGGAGGCTTTGGGGCCTCTTCCTGCTCCATCTGCCTTTGCATTTCTTGGTGGCACAGCCACCAGCTGCCCTAGACCAGCATCTTTCCTGGGCCAGACTCCTAGGCCAGTCCACCCCCCAAATTCCTGAGGCCAAAATCGTTCCTGGAGGGATCCAGACCTTAGGAGAAAGCCTGAAAACATCTGACCCTCACCTGAACTGGGCCTCTACAGGAGCTCCTGAAGACAAAAGCAATCCGGCCACTCCAATATAAAATCAAGAGAGAACCAGTAGCTTAGACAAACCAGCTTTTCATGCCCAAAAAGTAAACCAAAAAGACACAATAAAGTTTACAAAAAGAAGCAGACCTAAACTTGAAGGCTTGAGTTTCACACAAGAATCAGAAACTACAAAAGAAAT
>NW_008357051.1:690247-691072 GCF_000622305.1 Nannospalax galili
TTGCAAAAGAAAACAATAAGTCACATATAAAGGAAAACCCATTAGGATTACAGCTGACTTTTCATTGCAAAAAATGAAAGCCAGAAGAGCCAGGACCAAAGTATTCCCAGTTTTAAATGACCACAGATGCCAACCCAGATTACTATACCCAGCCAAAATGTCTATTATAGTCGAAGGGGAAAGAAAAATCTTCCATGACATAAATAGGCTGAAGGAATTCATGTCCACAAAACCAGCCCTTCAGAGAGTTCTGGAAGCAATACAAAGAGCTGAAGAAAGGAATGACTATATCCAAGGGATTGCAGAAAGAATTCCAATGAAGGTATAACTGTGGAAAGGTACAGCTATATCAAGACTATAAACAGAAATAAAATGATTCAACACCCATCTTTCATTAATAACTTTAAATATTAATGGACTTAATGCCCCAGTCAAAAGACACAAACTATGTGAATGGATTAAGAAACAAAACCCATCTTTTTGTTGTCTGCAAGAAACTCATCTCACTTTCAAGGAAAGACACCATCTCAAAGTGAAAGGATGGAAAAATATATATATACCAAGCAAATGGCACTAAGAAAAAAGCAGGCATAGCAATTCTAATATCTGACAAAATAGGCTTTAAAACTAATCAGAAGAGACAAAGAGGGCCACTTCATTCTGATCAAAGGAACAATCAACCAAGAAGATATTACAATCATGAACATATATTCACCAAACTCTGCTGCACCCAACTTCATTAAAACAATACTACAGGACTTTAAGACCCAAATTAACCCCAACTCATTAATAGTAGGGGACTTCAATACCCCACTATCTCCATTA
>NW_008357051.1:691410-692218 GCF_000622305.1 Nannospalax galili
AAAGAAATAAAAGTATTCCTGGAACTAAATGAAAAGGACAATACAACACAACAAAACCTCTGGGACACACTGAAAGCAGCTGTTAGAGGGAAGTTTATAGCTCTAAGTGCCTTTATCAAAAAATCAGAAAGAACATAAATAAATGACTTAACATTGCAACTCAACACACTTGAAAACCAACAGCAAATGAAAACCAAACCCAGCAGACAAGAAGAAATGACAAATATCAGGGCAGAAATTAATGAAATTGAAACAAAGAAAACAATACAAAGAATCAACAATTCCAAGAGCTGGTTCTTTGAAAAGATAAACAAGATTGACAGACCGCTAGCCCAGTTAACCAAAAGAAAGAAAAAGCACCTAAGAAGCAAAGAGCACCTCCAAATTAACAAAATCAGAGGTGAAAGGGGAAACATCACAACAGACACCCAAAGATCCAAGCCATTATAAGGGAATATGTTAAAAACCTATATGCTACTAAATTTGAAAACCTAAAAGAAATGGACAGATATCTAAAGGCATGGGAACCACCAAACCAAAACTAAACCAAGATTAACAGCTTAAATAGACCCATAACACAAAAAGAAATTGAAACAGACCCATAACACAAAAACAGCAGAATTCTATCAGACATTTAAAGAAGATCTGCATCCAATACTATTTAATTTATTCAAAAAAATAGAAATGGAGGGAAAACTTGCAAATTCCTTCTATGAAGCCAGCATCACTCTCATACCAAAGCCTGGTAAAGATACAACCAAAAAAGAAAACTATAGACCCATATCCTTAATGAACATAGATGCAAAAA
>NW_008357051.1:692711-693710 GCF_000622305.1 Nannospalax galili
TCCAAAAAAGTCGCAGGTTACAAAATTAATCTACAAAAGTCTGTAGCCTTTCTATATACCAATAACAGGCAATCAGAGAAAGAGCACATGGAAACACTCCCGTTCGCAATAGTTGCAAAAAAAAAAAAAAATTTATCTCGGACTAAACCTGACCCAAGACATTAAAGAGCTCTACAATGCAAATTTAAAAATCTTTAAAGAAAGAAATTGAGGAAGGCATCAGAAGATGGAAGGATCTCCCATGCTCATGGATAGGAAGAATTAATATTGTGAAAAAGACCATCCTATCAAAAGTCATATACAGATTCAGCACAATACCAATCAAAATCCCCATGACATTTTTCACAGATTTGGAAAAAACTATCCTAAGATTCATATGGAAGCACAAAAGACCTCGGATAGCCAAAACAACCCTGAACACTAAGAGCAATGCCTGGGGAGGGGGGATTACTATACCAGATTTCAAGCTGTATTACAGGGCTATAGTCATAAAAACAACATGGTCCTGGCACAAAAATAGACCCATAGACCAATGGAACAAAATTGAAGACCCAAATATGAGCAAATGCAATTTCAGCCACCTGATATTTGACAAAGGGGCCAAGAACATTAACTGGAGGAAAGACAGCATGTTTAGCAAATGGTGCTGGCAAAACTGGATCTCCACTTGTAGAAGAATGAAACTAAACCCTTATCTTTCACCCTGCACAAAAGTCAATTCCAAAAGGCTCAAAGACCTCAATGTAAAGCCCGAAACTCTTAAACTGTTAGAAGAAAACATTGGGAAAAACTTACAAGATATAGGCGTAGGAAAGGATTTTCTAAACCAGACATCAATTGCTCAGGAAACAAGGGCAAGAATTAACAAATGGGACCTCATTTTAAACTAAAAAGCTTCTGTACATCAAAGGAGGCAACTAGGGAAGCAAACAGAAAATCCACAGAATGGGAGACAATCTTCACCAGCGACACATCCGACAGAGGTTTAATAACCAGAAT
>NW_008357051.1:695892-697507 GCF_000622305.1 Nannospalax galili
AACTGTAAACCTAAAAATTTACAGCCAATTTTGAAAGAGATGCATCCTACCTCAGGAAACCGTTATTGAATATGTCAATTGTGTTGTAATGATATGCTTCTTCTAAGTATGTTGTTATTAAATAAATCATTTTTAAAAATTAAAAAAAAAAGAAAAGAAAAAAATTCTTCAAAGCATACAAATTTGCTCCTTAATAATTAGTAATATGAAAAACATTACCATTGAAATCTACCTGATGATTTTATATCCATGCTTAGATGACAAGGAGCTCAGAAAGTAACCGACTGTGACTAGTAATAATCAGATATATAGAGATTAGAAACACATGTGCATCTTAGTGTCAATTGTATTAAAAATGAATTTTTCTATATGAAACTGTATTTTAATAATGAAATGGAGATCTTTTTTAAAGTTTAAAACATCAGTTAATTTTATGTCTTATAGGGTTTATACGGAGTACAAAATTGTATAACTGTATCAATTCAACTGTAAACCTAAAAATTTACAGCCAGTTTTGAAAGAGGTGCATCTTAGCTCTGGAAATTGTTATTATGTCAATGCCATTGTAATGAAATGCTTCTTCTAATTATATGGTTATTAAATAAATAATAAAAAAAAGCTAGGCAGGTTGGCATGTGCTTTTAATCCCAGCACTGGGGAGCAGGAGACAGACAAATCTCTGGGGCTCACTAGCCTTCCAGCCTGGCTTAATGAGGGGAGCTTCAGGTCTAAAGAGATACCCTCTCTCAAAAATCAAGGTGGATTGCATTCCTGAGGAACCATACCTCTACACGTGTGTGAACACACATTAACATGCACCCCCACACACAAGTACACACACGCACATGAGCATGTGGGGCGAGGGAGACGGCCGGGGGGGCGGATCTTTACTGTCTTGCTAAGTCAAAATTGACATTGAAAGTGAAATGGAGCACTCACTGCAGGAGGGTTATTTAGGATACTGGAGATTAAAAAGTAAAAGAAACGTGTGTTGAAAAATTTAATCCCCAATGTAGCCATGTTGAAAGTGGGACCGTAAGGGGTGACTAGGTCACAGGCCTCCACCCTCATGGGTGGATTGACACCATCAACCAGAGCAGGTCGGTCCCCCTGGAGGAGGTTCTAATAACAGTGAGGGGTCTCCCCACGCCCTCTCAAGTTCCCACCTCCCTCCCTTCATAGGGCCTGCGGGATGGTGCAGAACAAAAGCCCTTACTAGATTCCGGAGCCTTGATCTTAGACTTCCTGGCCTCCGCCCACTCATAGGATGGGAAATACATTTCTTTTCTATATATACATTACAATCTATGGCAATCTGTCCTAGCAGCCAAGAGCTGTTAGAGAGTGCCGAAGAAGCTGTGAGCGACTGTTTGAGGGAGATATGGGGCGATCAAAACGAGACTTCTGGGAGAGCCATCTGACATTTACAAATACAGCATTACTCTAAAATAATGGTATAAAAATATGGTTAGCGCTGGGTGTGCTGGTGCACGCCTTTAATCCCAGCACTCGGGGGACAGAGGCAGATCCTTGTGAGTGCAAGGCCAGCCTGGTCTACATAGTGAGTTCAGGTCAGCTGGGACTACAGGGAGACCCTGTCTCAAAAAGACAAAAA
>NW_008357051.1:697553-716398 GCF_000622305.1 Nannospalax galili
CTGACTTCAACACAAGTGCTGTGGTACACACACACACACACACACACACACACACACACACACACACACAAATAAATATTCTATGCAAATCAGAAGAGGCACTTGTTTGAACACTTTTCTGCCCCCTCCTGGGCAGCGAGAGCAATAACATAACTGAGAAGCTAGTTCCTCTCTCTTACAAACCCAGGGTACCCAGGCCAGGAAGCCAAGCCTGTGTCCATTGCCATGTGGCCCATGGATCAGAGATGAGCTTTTTAGCTGTTTGAGGCCTAGTTGCACATAGCTCTCAGGACCTTTCTGAAACCTGGTCACCTTGATGACATGTTTAGAAAAAAATTCCTCAAAATCTCACTTGGCCTTTAAAATTTTTTAAAAATAATTAAAAAATTTTTATTTCTTAAGTTTTATTTTATTTTTAATTATGTATATGTATGTGAGTTTGAATGTGGGTATGTGCATGTGAGTGCAGGTGCCTGCAGAGGGCAGAAGCATCAGATCCCCCAGGAGCTGGAGTTACAAGTAACTCTGACATGGATGTTGGGAACTGAACTCAGGTCCTCTGTAAGAACAGTACACACTCTTAACCACTGAGTCAACTCTCCAGCCCCTTTTTAAAATTGTAATACCAATGGACCTACCCACCTCCTACCCCCTCCCCCTTTCCCACTTTCCAGGCAATTCCATTCAGGTTGGAGGTGGCACCAGGGCCAGGCAGGCCTGCAGAAATCCATTTTGATAAGGCCAGGTGCACATTTCTAACTCTAAACCTGCTGTGTTTGGAGTCTGGACACACAAGGTCTAATATTTCCTGGAAAGTAAATTAAAGCTGCTCAGCTAGAGAGGAGGCAAGAATCCTTCATTGTCGTGAGTGTGCACACTGTGCAAGACTGCAGTGTAAACAAAGCCTCAGGTTGAACCCAGTCTTCCAGGAATGTCAATGTAGTGCATAGAAGTGACTCAAAATGTTATTTTGGAACTTGCACAAAGCAGCAATGCTTTGAAGCAGAAGGCAGAGGAGGCACTCCTAAGACAGATCGCAAGATTTCACAGGAGCTCCACCCTGTCAGCTGCTCCAGGCTGTGGCCCACGGTGAGCATGCTCATCCTGGTTTTTCCCCCTCAGGGGAGGGTAAGAAAGCATTGTGGGGCAGCAAGTTGGGTTTCCACTGACCATAAGCAGGCCCATGGCCCTAAGACTGCAAAGCCAGCCACCATGCTGGGCCTGGCTGCACCCAAGTCTCCTCCCTGCCTGGCACAGGGGTATCCTCTCACATGTGGGGACTTAGTACAAGAACACACCTGTCTCAGATTCCAGCCTCAGGTGTGAACTTGATCAGAGCAAGGGACCTATGGCCCTGCAGGAGCTTCAAACTGAGAAGGGCAGGAGGCAAGTACAGGCTCCTCCAGCTCACAGAGCAGTGGGTGTGTGCCCAGGAGCGATTATAGAAAGCCCCCAAAGCTCCTGGCAGCAATGGGAGGCAGGGAGTACAGCTTCCTGCCCCAGCACAGCCCCATTTACATACCTGGATCCAGGTCATATCCAGGGGCTTGATCCTGGGAGATGTGAGGGTCTTGGGTAAGTGGCTAGGACACCAGGACAGTGGAGAGCACTCACAGGGCACTGGACTGTGGTGAACACTTACAGTACGCTGTAAGTGAACAGGCAGCGAGGAGTACTCACAGTCTACCAAGGAGGTGGGGAGGTGGGGAACATTTGCAGGTCATGGGAAAGGTAAGGAGCACTTTCATTGAGGAAGTTAGGGAGCACTACAGTGTGCAAGGGCAACTGGGAGCATTCACAGGGCATGGGGTGGTGGGGTGTACTCATAGGGAACTGGGACCATAGCTAGCACTGACACATTTTGACGGTTGGTCACCAGGAGAGCCATACCAAGTGAAAATGAGCCTCGTATTTGGTCTGATCGAACAAGATCCAAACTCAAATTTAGCTGATGTTTATTGAGCAGCTGTTAGGAACCAGAAACTGTGCCCAGAGTCTCTGTAAGAGGGCAAGTCACATGACACCACACACATCCATGAACTCTATTAAAGATCATTTAGGACTGAAACACAGCAGAGGAGAGTCTTACCGGTTTAGAATCCCACCCTGCCCACACACCAGCCGCAGGTGGGTGTCCTTAAAGGCAGACACTGGCCTCAGCCTCCCCATGGTCTCTTCTCTACACACACTAGCTAGAACCTCTTCATGGTCTTACAGTCTAACCATTGAGTCTCCATGTTGGGGAACTTACAGGCTTTTTTTTCAAATGTGGTTTTGTCTGTAGTAAGTTTCTCCTTACTGTTCTGAAGCCCCCTGCTGAAATAGGCTCTCTCAACAATAACCAACCTCTTTTACAGGCCAGAAATCAGTGCTCAGGGTGTCACCTGGTCAATGCCATATAGACAGGATGGCAGAGGAGCCTGGGATTGTGCCTCTATCCTCTCTGGAACTGCTCTGTCCTGGCCTCCTGGTGATACCCATCCAGCCCAATGGAGTCCCACCATTGTGATATTTAGTTGTCACATCATCATGGGGGCCTCTAAGCCCCTATGCCCCAGGTGGGAATCCTTAGCTAGTTGGCAGTTCTCCAGGGGGAATGGCTCCCTGCCTGACAATGATACACAGAGAAAGCAGAGCCCTGAAGGCCTGGGCCAGCCTAGGCTAGCCTGGGCCTTAGGTCAGCAGGGCTACAATGTCCCCAAGGCCTGTGGGGCACAGACATCTCTAATCTGTGTACCTTCAGATGGGGTGATTGGCCATGTTAGTGTGGAGTTTGAGGATAGGGAAAGCTCAGTTGGAAGGAAATGTTAAAATATGCACATTTGGCTGAGGAAGAAGATCCTACCCAAGACCCCAGATTGGTGACATCCAAATATTGTGTTCAAATGACTCTGACTCTGGGAGAGGTCTCTGTCAAGTTCACTCTGAGCCCTGGGGCTCAGGACCTTTGGAGGAGCTCGGAGACTCCATATATAACAGTAAAGGATTTATGGGAGAACCATGGGTTCCTCATCCCCTTCTGACTCCCAAGCTGAGGCTACCTGAGGGTTGGGAACAGAGAGGGAGCCTTGATGTGGCCCCTAGATGGTGCACCAGGCCATGCCTGGCTGTATAGAAAGGCCATACTTCAGGGAACTTGAATTGAGAAACCAGTTTCCTCTCTCCCTGGGGTCCCAGTGGGTGGGAGGAGGGGTGGTTGGGTCAGCTGCAGCCAGGAAGGCAGACACTGTGCTCAATCACAAGGGACCAGTGCTGAGCACCTACAGTTCCCTACAAGGCTTGGCATGCATACCTACTTCCAGGATCAGTGATGCTGAGTGAGCCCAGAGAAGCCCTGCTCCCTCTCTGAAAAATGGTTTATATTAAATATGTCTGAGGTTCTTGCAGTAGCCAGTGGCTGTGTCTGGCTGAGGGGAGGGGTAATCAGGAGGTCATGGGCAGTTATGGTCTGGATGTACCCCTCCTAGTCATACACTGAACCCCAATCATTAAGGAGATGGGGTCAGGAAGGGGGTCCTTAGGAGGTAGGTTAGATGGTGAGAGTAAAAGCCTGAGATTAACGCTTGTTCATTGGAAACGGCCCAGGGAACTTTCTCCCTCCTAGCTGGTAGGGATCCTGTGAGAGGTCCTCATCAGTGAACCCAGAAGTGGGATCTCTCCAGATGTCAAATCTACTTTATCTTAGATTTCAAGTTCCCGGAAAAGTGGGAAATAATGTTTTTTCTGTGTACTGAATTTCATAGTGGGGCTGAAGAGATCAGACATGGGGCTTGGGGCCATGATGGATGAGGGTTCTGGTGAGGAGTAGGCTCCCCAGGAGGAGGGACTGACTAGGACCTTGCTTTGTCTTCGAGGCACTGAGGACCCACTCCAGTCCCTGGTTTAAGTTAGTCTCAGGACGGGGACAATCACCCTGTCACATGCGATTTGGCCTTGGCTAGTCTATTGTCTTGTTTAATCTTTGTCCCAGAGTTTCTAGTCTGATCATAGGGTATCTCCTTAATTGGGCTCTTCTTTCCAAGGCTGTGTGTGTTCTTTCCCTGGGCTGAGGTCTTGTAGGGGAGGTAGCTTGGAGCTGGCCTGAAGTGTGTGAGACTTACTTTCCTTATCTGTATAATGGAGTGAGCTCTGACCTTCTGTACAGTCAGCTGGCAGACAGAGGGTCCTCACCCACTCAGTTCCATAGCAGCCTTGAACGGCAGGAAGTTCACAGATTTCTGCCCTGTGTTGCTGATGCCCAAGGGTGAGAAGCACTTGCTCTGGATTACCCAAAGGATGCTTAAGTTAAACCCAGCTGTGCCCTGCTCTTCCCCTCCCTGCATCCCCATGCTCCATCAGAGTGGCCTCTGTGCCCTGCTGGTCTGTGACTCATTTAGCTCCTTGTTGGAAATTGTGGCCCCTGGGTGTGACATAGTTGTACTGCCCTGGACCCCGCTCTGCTCAAGGCAGGGCTCAGGTGGGAAAGTCTTGGCTTTGGAAAGAGCCAGTTTAGAGCAAATTCTCACAATCTCAATCTGTTATCTGTAAAGGCTGAAGCTGTGGTTCCATTTGAAAATGCTGGATAAGCCTCAGGGAAAACCACCATGCTCTCTGGGTTCCTGACCTTGCGCCGAGCTCTGAGCTAAAACCCTTTCTTACGAGATCTCACAGCTCACAAAACCCATGACAAATGGTCATGGGTTATTTTTTTTTAGTTATGTTTATATTTCTCAGTAAGTGGTAGTGGAGGGTGGGAGGTCTTTGGAGGGAGGCTCTCCAGGAATCCCCCTGGGATACCAGTCTGTGGATGCTCAGTACTTTCTATAAAATCCTGTAGATGTATGTGTCACTGACTCACCACATTCTTTTGTAGATTTTAAATAATTTATGGATTGTTTATAATAGCTACTACAAGCCTGGTGTGTGGTACTCCTGGAATCCCAGCCCTGGTGATTGGGGCAGAGGGGAGGGGAGGTGGAGGATCACTGCAGTTTCAAGGCCAGCCAGTGCCATATAATGAGTTTCAGGAGAGCCTGGGCTACAGAGTGAGATCCTGCCTCAAAAAGGCATGCTGGTTGAGGTATCAAATGCCTGCAATACCAGCACATTGAGACAGGAGGCTGAGACAGGAGGATCAGGAGTTCAAGGCCACCCTGGGCTACACAGGAGTCTTCACTGTGAAGAGCTGAAGCAAGAGGGTTGTTTCCTGTTCAAGACCCACCTGGGCCACATAGTGAATTCTAGAAAAGTCCTCACCACATGGTAAGACCTTATCTCAAAAAACCAGACTGGACATGGTATCACCTGTCTGCAATCTCAGCACTTTGGAGGTAGAGGATCAAGAGTTTTAAGTCCTCCTCCACTACGGCACAAGTTCTAGACCAGTCTGGGCTACATGAGACCCTATCTCAAAATATCAAACACACACACACATACATCTAAGTGAAACAAAGCAACAACAAACCCTTAGTACAATGTAAGTGCCTTGCAAATAATTTCTACACTGTATTGTGCTGAGGATATTGATTTTTTTTTTAAAGGCTCTATGTATTCAGGACAGACACACAATAATTTTCTAGTATTTTCTGCTGGGTCCAGGGATGTGGAACCTGAAGATGCAGAGGGTAAGTTGTGTATACAGGAAACATGTAGATCAGTTGCTTAAACTGTGACTGCTTGCAGAAAAGAGATACCCTGGCCCTCCCAGGATGTTGCTGAGGATGGGGATTATATATCCCCACTGCTCAGCTGAGGCACTGGGAAGGCTCCACAGTCCCATGGCAGCTAAGGACTGAGACAGAGACAGCCTGCTTCTGTCAGCATAAACAGTGGTTTGCAGAATCAATTAGTGTTTTCTTTTTCCTCTGCCCACCCCTCACTCTCCTCCTCTTTCATTTTCATGTCCTTCTTTCCCAAGACTTTCCCCCTCCTTATGAGTCAGTTGTCATTTTATAGATTCACCACCAGATGACGGCAAAGGACCAAATACCAAATCCTGGCCCTGGAGTCTAGGTTTGGCTTGGTCACTGTTCAGAGCTTCTAGGGTTCAGAGAGGCAGGCAGATGATTGCATTGTTGGCCAGTCTGGGTACTGTCCAGCAGACCTAGCAGCCGTTACTCTGTTCACACAAACAAGGAGATAGATAGAAATGCTGGGGAATAGAGACCTGGATTTCCACATTAGTCCTGTGACTCTCTCTAGAGTCACCTTCCTGTCCACCTTAGTGGACGGTCTTCTCCCCTTACATTGTGAACTCTTTCTCACCTCTCTGTATTTATATAAGATGAGCTCAACTGCTGCCACCTCCAGGAAGCCGTCCTTGGCTGCATGGGTGCCATTTCCTAGGCTATCCTTGAATCAGGCACCAGCTCCTTGTGGGCAGAATCCACCTTGCTTTACTTGGTCACGATCAGGATTTCCAGCATGGGGTCTGACTGCCCACATTTGTGGCACAGATTTTAGGGACCTAATAGGCTAGTGGATGGGACAGGAGAGAGAGGCCTGGCTCAGAGAGAGGGCACCAGGGCTCCTGGGAATAAAGTGGTACTGTTTCCCATGTCAGCCCAGGGAGAGCACCTTGAGGCTGGCCTAGGTTCTTCTCTCATCTGTGTTACCTGACAGCTGTCATTTCCACTTGGGAAAGAGCTGGCACAGGAAGAGGCCCCAGGGACTGTGGTCACTTTTCAGGGCTTCTAGGCTTCTAGACACATCCAGCTAGATCACAATACCTCTCAGTCCAGCCTCTGGACCAGCTCCCTTCTGAAGCCCCACAGGAGGCTCTGGGGTCTGAAGGCTGGTTGGTCTCTGGCGTGCAGTCTGTCTACATGCGCCCTTCCCTGATTAGGAGTTCTCCCCAGCTTCCTACTCTGTCCTGTCTTGGTTCCTCTCAACCTACCTGAATGTCCAGGGCATCAGCAAATCTGGGTGGCTGAGAGCTCGCTCTTTTAGTTACTGACTCAAATTTTACCTGCACATGTTGTTGCTGTTATGTGTGTGCATGTGTGGATGCACAGTGCACATGTAGTCAGAGGACAATTTGGAGTAGGGTCCTCAGGCACCTCTTCCCCTGCTCTTTTTTTTTTTTGAGACAGGGTGTCTCACTGGCCTGGAACTTTGTTTCATAAACCAGGCTTGATGACGCCCGAGATTCCAAAGCTTCCACTCCTCCTGTCTCCTCCCTTCTGGCCTTTGCTAGGATGATAGGCTCACACTGCCATGCCCAGCTTTTTACATAGGTTCTGTTGATCTGAACTCAGGTCCTTGCACTTCACTGACTGAGCAATCTCCCCTAGCCCCTTCATTTGTACTTTGGATGGAAGTAGCTTTTAAAAGATAGGTTATTTCTAGCTGGGTATGGTGGCTCATGCCTTTGATCCCAGTACTTGGGAGGCAGAACCAGGTAGATCTCTGTGAGTTTAAGGCCAGCCTGGTCTACATAGCAAGTTCCAGACCAACTGGGACTACAGGGATACCCTATCTCAAAAAGACCCCCCCCCAAAAAAAGATAAGTTATTTCTTTACGTTGCCAAATGGCTTAACTGTGAGCTCTGCTGATACCTCCAAAATCCGCCAAACCAGCATTTTGTGTTTTCTTTCTTCTTTTTTATTTTTAAAGAAGTTCTGGTCTCATAATGTCAGCTGCTCCTCCTCCCTGCTCCCATGAACAAACCTTTCCCCATCCTGTGTGACTGCTGCTTTTACCTGCTAGGACTTGGAGTTGAGATCTTTGCTCAAGTGGGACTTGTATGTAAAGTAAGAACAGCAGGGGCCAAGCACTGTGTGTGAGCACCCCAACAGGTGGCCTGGAGGTGGCTCCTCACCCAGCCTGTGGCTGTGAAACCAGAAAAGGAGGGGTCAAAGCCTGAGGCCTCAGCTACATGGGCCTTAGAGTCATTTTATACATCACTGCCCTATGTCAGCCTGGCCTGGCCCTCCCTCTTGGGCCTCCTTCTGGACTCACCACCCACCATGGTCCTGCTCAGTCTACCCCAGTTCAGTCACCCACATCCCAGTACACGACCATGAGTCCTTCAATGCTTCTCCAAAGAGCTACAGGATTGAGCTCAAAATTCCTAGTTTTATGCAACACCCCGAGGATCCACTCTTGGGGACTCCTTAACCTCAGCTTTTCCATCCTCTGTCCTCATGCCCTCCCTGTCCTCATGACTTTCATGTGACTCTTTCCTGCACCCACCATGGGGTGCTGTGTTCCTTGGGCTTCACAGATTGTTGTTAGTTGTTTTGTCTGTTCTTTCCCATGTCCTTGCTTGGAAAGATACAACCCAGGCTTCATCCCTTCTGGGAGTTTGTTGCTTCCTTCTGAGATGGGTCCAGAGCTTCCTCTCTGCTCCTCCTCATCCTGACAGTGGTCACAATCAGAGATCTGGAATTCAACCACTGGACACATTCCCAGCTCTCTACCTCTTCCTTGTTTCTGGACCCTGGACAGGTCACCTGACCTGGGTTCCTCCTGTGTAAAAGGAGACTAAAAAGAGTAGCTATGGGGCTGGAGAGATGGCTCAGCGGTTAAGAGCACTGGCTGCTCTTGCAGGGGACCTGTGTTCAGTTCCCAACGCTCATATGGTGACTAAAGCCATCCCTAACTTCAGGTCCAGGGGATCCAGCACCCTCTTCTGGCCTCCACAGGCATTTCACGACATGGGTGCAGTTACATACAAGCAGGCAAAACACTCATACACATAAAATATTTTTTAAAACAGAAGCTGTCACCACACCATCCTGGGTCAAGGTCCCAGTGCGGCACCGGACACCTGGTAAGCCTCAAGCTTGAACTATTTTGTAGGCTGTTGATTTCCAGTCTTCTCCTCTTCCCCCTTAACTGGAGATTTTCATGAGGACCCTCATGCATTTGCCCCCTTCCTTTCATGGTGTCTGGTGTGGAGTAGACATGGTGGCCACTCAGTCACAGCCAAATGGTTGTGTCAAGTTCAACGCCGGCTGGAAAAGCACTTCCTGCACTGTGGAGTGAGAGTTCCCAGCCTGCCAGTTTTCCTTACTGAATCAGAGGCTGAGTTCTCAGGGGGAGTGGAGCAGGACCATGCCTGGAATTCCTAAGGTGCAGGTCCCTGACCACTGGGAAGAGATGCTGGAGCTGTCCGTGGTTCTGAAGAGCATGTCTGTGACTAAGTCCTCTACCTGGACTGGCATTTTGGGAAATGGAAGGATTTGCTTGGGGCAGCCAGGAGTGAATTTTCATCTCCAGCCTCAGCCTGTACATCATGTTCTGAAACCTCTACCTGTGGTGCCACGCTGCCCGTGCAGTGCCTTGCTCTGCCTTCCCGGTCCCTTGAGCAACTCATTATCCCTAACCCCTCTACTTGGGCAGGCTTCTCCCATCCTGAATGCTTCCTCTGGAGCTGTGGATCACACACTGTGACCCCCACTGCTGATTAGCTTGCTCTGTGCTCTCCAGAAGCAGGCTTGGGAACCTCTCCGTGGCCCTGTCTGCTGTCCATAGATGGGGCAGGAAGGAAGCTTTGTCTTTATGTCTACACTGAAGTTAAAGGTTTAAGCCCTCTGACAGACCTTTGAATTTGAGTTCTACCACCCCTGTGTCAGGGGTGAGTCCATCTATCTGACCCTCAGTTTTCTCATCTAGTAAACGGGACTAATGATAGTGACCTCATGGCACTGGAGTGAGGACAAAGCCAAGCAACAGGTGAAGTGCTGGTGAGTCTCCCTGGTTCACAACAAAAGCTCAGCCAAGAGCAGCAGTTATTCCACAGTGTTTCCTTTGACAGCAAGAAAAACTGTCCAGTTTCAGACCTGGGAGTAATCTAGTGTACCCCTCTCCCCAGTTTATGTTCAGGGAAACTGAGGTCAGCCAGGAGAAGAGACTTTCTTACTGTTACATGGCCACTGAATGGAGGGAGAGAGGGAACTTGGAATTATGGAGGAACTAATGGTTCAAACTTCCTGATGTGACTGAAGGAGGGGGCTGCCTGCCCACAGGAGGGAGGGCCAGGCCTTTTCTGTCTCCCTGTAGGATGTAAGCTTGTTTGGAACCCAAATCCCTGCATATCCTCTCCCCTGGCTCACATCTAAGCCACACTACCAGGTTCCTGTCACCAATTCTCCACATCTCAGATGAGAAACTGAGGCTCAGAAGATCACAAGGCCTGGGGTCCCCTGTGTTTCCCTGAAGGTTTGGCAGGTGCCACATGAGATGAGCAGGCCAGTTCTGAAGCCAACCCCTGGGGAGGGCATGCTGGGAAGTGGCAGGGTCTCTTTCTCCCTACTGAAGAAATCAGCCTCCCACCGCCCCTCTGATTCCAGCCGGCTTTGGGTGCAGTCCCTGCAAGAGAAGATGAGAGATGCTGAACACCCAAGCCAGAGAGGTGGTGCTGAGAGGTGAAGGGAGAGAAGTCCCAAGTGGAGGTGTGAGGGGGTGGTATGGCAGAAAGAGAAAAGGGCAGAGTGGGGTACTAGGGACCTGAGGGGCCCATGAGAGCCCAGGTCTGGCTAGAACACTGGGGCCCTTTGGACTGGATCCAGAGTCCTGAACTCAAGCCCCAGTCCACTGTACAGAGCTATGGGCTCAGAGGTTGTAACACCTGTGACTTCAGGACCTCAGCATCTAGGTTCCAGAAATGGGGGTACCACTGCCTGGCTGAGCATATAGTGGGAAGGAAGTGACTCTCCTTCAGCCTCCACCATGGTGCCTGGCACACTGACTTAATCAACTCCAGTGCCTGTCTGGCCCCTCCAGCCTGTCTGCATCTATTCAGCAGCTATTGACTACATGCTTAGTGTGTGCCAGATTCCTGGAGCTCAGGTGGTACTTTCTGTGCCTACAGTTCTCCCAGAGTTTGCATTTAACTGGGGAAAATCAGAAAAAAAGAAACAAGGAATAAGCAGGAGATTTTAGTTAGCAGCAATGGCTACATAGTTATATTTCAGGGCTGGAATGTGGCTCATTTGGTAGAGTGCTTGCCTGGCATGCATGAAGCCCTGGGTTCAAGCCCCAGCACTGCATATCCTGGGCATGGTGGTACACACTTGCAATCCCAGCACTCAGAAGATGGAGGCAGGAAGATCAGGCATTCAAGGTTATCCTCAGCTAACAAATAGGTCTGGGCTACAAGAGACTCTGTCACAAAACAACACATCTTCCAGCTTTATGGTGGTGAAGGAGGAGTCAAATCTCAGGGAGAGTTAGGATGGGCCTTTTGGAAGAGCTGTATATGAGCAAAGGTTCAAGTAAAGACCCAGAAGAGAATCTTCCAGATGCATGGAAAGTAAGTGCTAAAGGTCCTGTGGTGTTCAGGAACCTGGTGCCCTGGAAAGGAGACCAGGGAGACTGGAGAGAGAAGGGAGGTGCATGAGTGACAGAGAGGTACAAGCCCCATCAGGATCTTCTGGGCACCAGATAAGCACGTTCTTACTACAGTCCCTGTTAACGGCCTTTACCTGCTGGAAACCTTCATTTTCCTTTCTCTTGTTCATCTGTGAAGTCAGTTTAAACCCAGCAGTGACCTTAAAATAACAGAACAGGGTGGGGTATGTGTATAAAATGCTCACTGTTCAAGTGGATCAACTGGGGTCCAGTGACAGAGTGTGGCTAGCCCGAGGTCATACTACACGTTCGGGACGCTACCAATTAAGATCATAAATCCATCGAAGCGATAGAAAGTGCCCAAATGGTGGCCTAAGCAAGTCACTGTTTCCCTCCGGTGAACAGAGAGATTTAAGGCCCTGGGATTAAGAGCAGTAGCCACAAACACAAATGACTCTGTACTCCTAATTTGCTAGCAACTTTTAACATACAAATTCTACCTCATGATCCAAGGTGGCTGCCTTAGCTGTAGCCATCAAGCCTGCATTCCAGAAGATGAAAGGAGAATGCTTTTTTTTTTCCTCAAGAGGACATACCCTCAAGGGTTGTAGTTATGTTGTATTGGCTGAACTTAGTCTTATGACTACTATACCTAACTGAAAAGGAGGCTGGGAAATGTAGCAAACCATGTACCTCACCCAAAATTGGGCACGCCAGCCATAAGGAATGAGAAATCATGAGGGACAAGTGGCTGTCCTCACCTCAGTGGTGAAGTTGGGGCTGAGACTCACTTGTCCTGACTCCCTAGAAGTCTCTTTACTTCCCCATTCTTCTGCCTGACCCCTAGTGTGATCAGCAAATGGCAGGGTCCAATATGAGGTTCTCCTGGGGAGAGGGCCTAAAGATGGTGATGGCTAGAAGGAACATAGGAGGACGTGGGCATGGAGGGGCAGCTAGCCCCTGACCCTGAGCCCTGGGACAGGGGAAAACCCCTGCCATCTCCTTTGGGGCAGGGAGTAGAGGACAACAGCCCCTCATTATTCCCAGGGACAGAGTAGCAGGTTGGCACAATCCTATTGTAGCAGAAGGTGGGAGAAGGGGTGTCAGCTGCGGTGAGGCCTGTCTGCTTCCCTCCCCAGGGCCTCCCCCTGAACCACCCTGTCAGCTAGACAAGAACATGGTTTCTGGTGGGCCTGGCTTTGGTACTCTACCTTTTCCTAGAGGGCACTGAGCAGGAAGCATCCCTGCCCATCCTCCCTCCTCCCTTCCCTCTGGTCTATCGTCCTCCCCCACCCCACCTTTTCTGTTATACTCCTTCATGTGTCCTTCAAAGCTCTGCCTTTCTTGCCCTTCCTTCCTCCCATTCTCTCTTTCTCTTTCTCCTCCGATATTTTTCTTCTGCTTTCCCCCCTCTTTCCCTGTACAACTCCTTTCCCTGCCCTCCTGTTCCTCCCGCAGCCCAGTCCCCACTCTCTGGGAAACCTCACTGGGCAGAAGGTCACCTGGTCTGGGTTTCTTGGACGGGCTCCAGTCTCATGTCCAGCATCAGGGGTGAGGTGAGGTCATGGCTCAGCTTTGGAGTCGTCAGTGCCTCCTGCCACCTGCACCTGCCCGGCTGTGGCTCTAGTGCTCCCTAGGTGGGAACTGACATCCATGGCCAAACTGCCTTTACACAGCCACTTCTAACTGTCTTTACAAGGACTGGGTTGTTGCTGCAGTCCTAAGGCACCTACTGTTTGTTACCATTTTACAGTAGGGAAAACTGAGGCTTGGAGAGGCAGAGTTATCTGAAAGCAGCAGGAGAGATGGTCTCGTCACCTGCTGTCCTTCCTCACCCTGAGCCCCTGGTTCCTTGTGTTTTTGGGTGCCCAGGTGGCCCAGTCCAGCACCTTCCTGCGGGAAGGAGCTGCATAAGCCTCTGCACTCTTCCCAGCAGCCCAGCTCTGCAGAGACTTTTCAGCTCTTGGGGCTGCACAGCCCCCACTCTTTAAATAGCCTCCTGTTGCTCCCCAACAACAGCCCCGCACCCACAGACACACGCCCACAGAAGAGCACCCAGAGTACACGTGACCTCCCACGTGGATGCCTGGGCGTGGGGACATGGACACTGTGGTGACAGTGGTGGCGGTGGTAGAGATGCAGGATGCCACTGGGGGTGAGGGTGGAGGACCGTGATACACTGTCCCATGGTGTAGACACAGCTGACACACAGATGTCATACCTGAAGGATAAGAAACAACATGGCCAGCACTGGGCAAAGACAGACCAGCCTCCTACAGAGACAGAGACCTGGCCACCCTGCAACCTTTCCCACCCCTCCCGATGATTAGGCACTCTCATTTCCACTGACTTTCTGAGCAGGGTCACTCCTCACTGCTACATCTCTGGCCATCTTTAGCCTTTCTGCCCCACAGATCAACAGGGAGGCACTCATACTGGGCAGCAGACTGGAGACTGACTGACCACCTCTGTGTACCTTGGTCCCCCCACTCCTGGACAGTCCTGTTCCCTTTGCTAGGCCACACCAGGGATCCCAGCACCTCCCCATGGTGGTCACAGGCTGGTGCAGCCTGGCCTCCCTTCCCATAGTCCTGAGCCTTTGGGTGGCTGTTCCCACCACTGGACACAACTCTGTGTCCAACTGGGGCAGGTCACAGGGAGTTTAGAAGGCACTTGTAATGTTTCCCAGGCTGGGGGGAGGGGGTGAAAGCCATCATTTGTTATTATTATTTCGGGAATCAACATATTCTTTAAAATGTGCCTAAGTCAGCATCTTCTTTTGCGTGTCTGTTTTGTAATAAAAAGGAAAAATAACGAAGTAATGCAAGAGTCGGGACAGAAGCCACATTCTTGCCGGCCAGTCAGAGAGCCACTCTGACCTTCCTGGAATGAAGAACAGTCCAAGCCTGAGGGCCTGTGTGGAGCTTGGAAACTGGGGACAAGGCTGTGGGGGTTCTGTGGTCCCAGTAGGCATCTTGTCCTCTGTCTCCTTTTGGGGTCCTGCCCACCCCTCCTTTTGAGTGTCTCTGACCCAGCTCTGTGCTCCCGCCCTTGGGGACAGAAGGCTGCGGGGCTTTTGAGTGTTTGTTTAGAAATGTGACCTCCTTAAATGGCTGGGTATTTTAAGATGTATATGCCCAAGCTACCCTCAGGCTCCCAGCATCCAGAGTCAGCAGCTGCGAGAGACTGGGGAGGGCAAGTCCCCGATGGTCTTGTGGGCAGGGCTCATGCCCTGGGCCTTGCAAAGATAGACAGAGGCAGAGATGTGGTGCAAAGAACAAAGATGGTGGCAAGCCAGCATTCCCAGGGCAGGCCAGGGACCCATGGGATTCCAACCTGTTCCTTTTTACTCTTGCCTCAATGCCTTGGCACCTGCTTTTCCTTCTGCCTGCAACACCCTTCCCCACTCCTCTGTGAACAGTGACTCCCATCTTTCTGGAGTAAGCCCCATTTCCCAAGCCAGGCTTGCCTTGGCTTTGGAACTGAGGACGCACCCACAATGGCCACGCCTGCTTGATGTCCAAGTCACCCTCAGAGTAACAACGTGGCATGCACTCTGGGACATGTCACCTCTCTACATGAGAGTTTCCTTCTTTCTGTTCCTTTCATTGCTACGTCATGTTATAAAATGCAGACTCCTGAAGTGTGTTTGCCAGACCTGTTTGAACCTCTTGCCCTTCAACAACTTAATCAGAGCTCCACTGAAAACTTGAGAACTGTTTCTAGAAAAAAAAAATGTATTTAACCAGGAGAGTAAGTTATGAAATACTGACTATTTTTCCTCAGTGAGGCTTGGGAATATGTTAAGGGGCATGAGCTTTGATTTCTTCTGCCCTGTAACCTTTAGGCTTATAAATAAAACGGAAGTCACTTTTAGACGACTTAGAAATAGAAACATGTCCGCTTGAGCAATGAGACCGTGCAGAGCTGGCTAAGAGGTCAATGCTGCCCATGTTCTTGGTTTCCATCTCCAAGAAAAGCAGTTCAAGATGTCCTGCCTTTTAATTTCCCCGATGATACATGAATTTAGCATGGTGTTATTTGTGGGGAGGCAGCAGGAGAAAAACAGCTTTCCGTAGTTGCAGAAGAAATCTTCACAGATGTTAAAAGACCCTTGAGGTTGTAGCTGGGCCTCTCGCTGCTCAAGACTCTCAAAGGACCCCTGGCCCCAAGGTTGAGCCTGGACCCCAGAGGAGGCAGGATCCCAGAGTGCTCCAATGTCCAGCTCCTGCCTCCTGTCTGGCCTGTCCTCTGTCCACATGTACTCATGCCTGGAGCTCTGGCCCATCAGCTTCCCCTATTTCCCAGCTGAAATCTGCAGTTTGCTCCCCTCCTCCACTTCACTCATGAGTCTTTTTTTTTTCTTTTATGCACAGTTGTGATGTCACTTACTCCAGGAAGTCTTCCCAAGGAGAAGGCGAGTGGATGGATGGCTGTGTGGATGTGTGAGTCCCAACTGGCTGGATAGATGGATGAATATGAAGCATCATCAGGCCCAGCCCAGGGTCAGAGGTTGGGAAGCTGCTTCCTGCCCATCCCTTTATGGCATTCTCACTCTGAGAGACTGGACTGTGCACTTGCTTAGTGAGGAGTCCCTTGGGTCTACCTGGTGTCAGATGGGCAGTTGGTACTCAGCGTGTGACAGGGGAGTAGAAGAGTTCACTAGTAGAATCTGACTGAGGTTTGCCAAGTCTGCCAGCAGCATTCAGTCTGTCATTCAGAGTCTGTCACTGCCATCATTGTCACTTTTTGAATGTTTTCCTCTTATCATTAGTTTGGTCAGTCAGTCCATCCATATGCTTATCTGGTTATCTGTCCACCCATCCACCCATACATCCACCCACCCACTCCTCCATCCATCCATCCATCCATCCATCCATCCATCCATCCATCCGTCCGTCCGTCCGTCCATCTGTCCGTCCGTCTGTCCATCCACCCACCCACCCACCAACTCCTCCATCTATCCACCTATCCACCCACCCACTCCTCCATCCATCTATCCATCCATCCGTCCGTCCATCCACCCATCCACCAACTCCTCCATCCATCCACCTATCCACCCACCCACTCCTCCACCCATCCATCCATCCATCCACCCATCTACCCACCCATCCACCCACCCACTCCTCTACCCATCCATCTACTCATCTACTCATCCATACATCCATCCATCTATCCATCCATCGTTCATCCAGTCAGCCAGCCACTCATCCATCCATCCATTCATCCATGTATCCATCCACTCACTCACCCATCCATGCATCTGTCCATCTACCTACTCATCTACCTACCCACCCACCCATCCACTTACCTATTCATATATCCATCCATCCATCCTCTCACTCATCAATCCACTTACCCACACATGTACCCACGTGCTCATCCATCATCCATCCAGTCAGCCAGCCATCATGTCATCCATCCATCTATCCATCCATCCATTCATCCATCCATTTATCCAACATCCATCCACCCAGTTCTGTGGCTGTGAATAAACTGTGAGGTTGAACTTGCAGCAAATCACAATTGTGGGAAGAAGAAAAGGGGGATTTCTGGTGTGAATGTCAGATTTGATGTGAGGAGAGAGATCAATCTCTTAAGTCAGAGCCATGTGTGGGCCCCAAGGCGGGGAGTGGAGGCGAGGGTGGGGATGAGTCATCAGGCAGGAGCTGAAACATTTCAGTCCTCCTCTGTGTCTCCTCTCATCCCCCACCCCACCCCATTCTTCTGTGGAGTCTCCCAGCCCGGTGAGGACTTCAGCCCTACAGATGCTCTGTGTTTATAGGGAGACTCTAGGGTTGGCATAAAGAACAATCCAGAAGGAAACAACCAGTGCAGTGGAGAGGCTCCCATAGTGTGCTCCAAATCCCTGGGGGAGAAGAAGGGCTGCAGGGAGGAGGGGGCACTTGAACTTGACTGGGATCCCAGACACATAGAATGAGGGGAGAACATTCTAGAAGGAAGCTATCAAAGGGGCAAAGGCATAGAACAGGTGAATCCAGGTGAGTGAGAATTGAGGAGGAGGGCAGAAAAGGAGAGGAGGCACTCAGGAGAAGGTTGGAGGGAGTTAGGCCAGGGCTAGCAATTGAGTAACTCAGTCATGCAGCAAAGATCCTTGACTAATGCATTCCAGTCTGTGGATGGGGCTGAGGGATCTGCCCTCAGAGACCACAAAGGCTGAAGTCACTCCTGTGCAGGAGAGTCATGACAGGACTTTGAACTGTGGAGGTGTCTGGTCCTATGGGCTGAGTTTGCTACCTCATGTCATCTCCCTTTACATACACCATCCATTCTGTCTTCACAACCACTGCTGCCCTGGACCTGTGGCCTCTCACCTGGAGGTTTTCAGTGGCACCCGGCCTGCTCCCCGGGCCCCAATCTTGGCCTCCCTCCTCTCCCAGAGTGCAGCAGATTCACCAGAAAGAAGCACATGAGAAGTTCTCCCCTCTCTGCATAAAGCCTTCATGGCTCCCCGGTGCTCAGGACACAGATTCCAAGCTCCTGCTCCTAGATTATAAGCACCCTCCCAAAGGCTACATGGGGCAGATCTTCTGAGTCCTTTTAACAGTCCTGAGTTTTCCTCTGTCAAAGGTGGTCTCCAATCCCCACTGCCTTACTCTGAGGAGCATCCCCCTGCAGACTGCATGCTAAGGATGGATCTTAGTTCCTGGGGTCCCTTTCAGGTAACAAAGGTAAGAAGAGCCCCTCCCAAATGACTTGGGCTGTTGTTACATATTTTGTGGATCCTTTGGGACTGTGAGCATCTGAGAGGGAACTGGTGCTTGCAGAGCCCACCATGACACTGCATGTGGCCCCAGCTCCTTTGAGAACAAAGGATGGATGACAATCGGCCTGAAGTGGCATGGGGTGCCCTACCCTGAAGAGGCCTGTGTACCTGGCAGCTGCCATGTCTACTCTCTGGAAGGCACGAGCTGGGGCAGGTGACCTGGGAGCTCAGGGCTTCCAGGACTCGTGCCAGGTCTCAGGGCTGGAGGCTGCCTCCAGTGGGAGGGGCGCAGGGACACCCTGACAAGTGGCTGCCATAGTCCAGCCAAGAGGTCTGGGCCGAGGGAGCCATCTGGCCACAAGGCCTGGGGTGAGGCTTGGGAATCTGTGCACTGGGAGCATCTGCCCTCTCTGCCGTTCCTGTCTCCAGGACGCTGGCCTGCGGCTGCTCTTTCTTTCTTCTTCTGCAGTTCCCCGAGCAGCCTGGGCTTTAATTGGCCCATTTTCTGCAGTTACAAAGATGGCTTCTTCCTTTACTCCCCTACCATGAACACTGAGGCTCCAGACTGAAGCTGTGTATGGAGAAAGTTGACAGAGACAGGAGTGGGAGAGGAGAAAGGGTTGGGGAGGAGGGGGGGAGGGGGGGAGGGAGGCTGTTCTTTCTTTCTGCTTCTGCAGTGCCCCGAGCAGCCTGGGCTTTAATTGGCCCATTTTCTGCAGTTACAAAGATGGCTCCTTCCTTTACTCCCCTACCATGAACACTGAGGCTCCAGACTGAAGCTGTGTATGGAGAAAGTTGACAGAGACAGGAGTGGGAGAGGAGAAAGGGTTGGGGAGGAGGGGG